>NW_010231675.1:14228-31616 GCF_000690775.1 Eurypyga helias | reverse complement strand
TGCTAGCCAAGGTTAAATCACCACAACATTAAAACTAAAAGTTTTATATTTCAGAAATGACAATTCTAGAGGCTCCAACAGTTATGAGAGGCTAATACAACTAATTCAGCATTTCCATAGAATATGAATGTGAGGCTTGTTGAAGTTGAAGATTAAGTTGCTTTTCCTTTTGATATTATTGTTTCACAAAAAATGTTCTTTGTGACCTGCTGCATTAAAGCTTTTAGATACTTGACACTGAAACACTTAGGAGCTAATACACTAACAGCACTCTACTTGCAAATTGCAGCACACACAGAGGACTTTACTTATCTATCCGCCTGGTAGCTGTCTTTCCATTTGCTGTTTAACGAACCCAGCAGCTTCATTTATAATTTTTCATTTTAATTTAGTTGTGTGAGCATCCAGAAGCCACACAGAACACTGCCTTCAAGAAAGGTGGGCGGGGCATTTAAGAGCCACACACAGTTCTTTTCAAAATTCCAAGTCTTGAACAGTATTCAGAATTTTTGTCATTCCAAAGGAACCCAATAAATAATGAAATGTTTTGCTTGTGAAGAAATTTAATTCAACACAATTCACTGGCCTTGTTAATCAGGAAAACTTAGGACATAGCACTATCTTGTAGTACCTTAATACATTTTTGCATGGCTTTGGATATGGTCAGTATCACAATTTATTTGCTCAGGATTCAGTGTAGAATTGGTTTTACACCTTAAATGCAGTAGGATGCACAAGGGAAACAGCTTCATACAAGGGAAGTGACAGTGGCAACTACCACAAATCTTGGTGGTATGAGAGGTCACTAACAAAATGAGAAGCTGAACCTAGTCTCTGCTTAGCCATGCAACTTTTTCAAAAAAGGAATCTTCAATATGTTGCTTTTGTAATACTAACCTAAGATGCTATGTTATATAAGGATTCTTGACTATAAATTGAGGCCCATCACCACCCTGCCTTCATTTTCACCATGATGAATGTTTTAAGTACAGCATTTATTTCCCTGCCAAATCCCAAAGAATGACTTTGGTAGGTTCACATTCGGCCCAAGTCTTTCCAATTCCCTTCTCAAATACATCCCCACTATATCTAACACAGTTGTGGACAAACAGCCTCAGACTGGGGAATTGTACTTCATTTAATATATTGTCAATAAACACCGAATCCTCATCATTGATTTGGGTATTGGGAAAAAAAAGACAACAAAAACTTTGTTTTCAAATCTTCCACATATCTTTTGGACTTTGCTATTCACCCAACTGTCATATACTCAGATACCAACTCTATATGAAACCAGGACAGAGTTCTGATTTTTCCTTCTGCAGGTAGCTTTAACTATCAATCATTCAAATTTAATCATATCAATGGAATTCATAAACACAGCTAAAGAACAATGAAGTACAAACACCTAGCAAAACCAATAAATAATATTTCAAAAGCTATTATGAAAACAGAGGCTGAGAAAAACAAAGGGAGATTTAACTTGGAAAAGTCAGGCTATCTGAGAAAAGCAAATCTGAAACGCTGACATTTAGCCTGACATACCTTTGAGAAGCCGTAACATTTGCAAGTGGCCATGGACTTATGGTGGAATCGAACATAAGGGTACAACATCCTCAGTCAGAGACATAGCAGTCACTTTTTTACACTCTGATGCAAAGTGGGCACTGTGCTGCAAAAAGATACAGCTGAATTTGAACCCTGCAAGCCACTCTGTAAAACTGCTGAATTGTCAGAGTGCTATGAGGGCTGATGAAGAAAGAAAATAAGATAAAACTCAAAAATAATCTTGAAGAGGTATTTGGGTAAAATGGAATATATGTGCTTATTTATTTGTTTATTTTTAAAAGAGTTTAAGCTGTGGAAGAAGTTCTGCAAGAAAAATAATAAAAGACATTTTCCTGGATTATGCCTTTAAAGAATAGTGTGGAGAAACATTACATTTACAATACGGACCCTCTCTGACTGATAATTGGCAGATTACCAGTCGGTTGCTCGAATGCCAAGATAAGTACTTGTATCTAAATTTCTTTGACTTTATTTTCATATTTCTTGTCTCTGCCAAAATCTGAGCTAAAAAAAAAAACACACCTTAAAGAAAAAAATCCAAGAATTCTCTTCATATGTTTTCATCACCTTATGATGTGAATACACTGTACCAGACTGCTTATGCAAAAACACACAAAAGCAGTCAATAGTAAGGAGCACTTAAATGTAAGGGTTTGCTTAGGAAAAGTATCCAAGTGAAATTTTAGGCAGGTACAGGAGTTATTATACCCTGTGGGCCAAATCCCAAGAACCCTGTGGCACTATTTCAGCTGATCGTTATGTGGTTGGCCTCAGCCGCCCTGATGTGGAATTGCCTTAGAACAGCACAAAGGCTAGTGCTGACAGCAAGGGAACATTGAAACAGAAGCAGCATGAAAAATATCAGTCCTTCCTAGTTCAGCAAATATTAGCAGTAAATCTTTAACTGAAATGGACTTCTGCCAAGATGTCTCAGCTGAAACCAATACTTGAAAGTGTAATTTTAATACCACATTACACTCAGGAATCTGAAACAGTTTAATACAGGTATACTGGTACATTTCTCAATAGCTGCTGCACCATGGCATCTGCAACAGCACAGTGCTTTCCTGTTCCAAAGAGGAAACTATTCTGATTTCTTCTGTATCAGTGTGGTAACTGTAGCCTTTTATTAAGCACAAATTACTGCACATCTTGTAAAAGGTGAAATTGGTCATCAGCTCAAATTTAGCCTGACAATGGAGTATTTCACAAAGCTATTTCATGACTGTAGTCAAAGGATATCTAATAAAAAGGGAGGAGGATGATACCTGGATATTACTACATTTCTTGACTTCTCTGTGTGAGAACACTATTATGCCTTGAAGGCTTGAAAGGATTGCAACACTGAGTGAAGTTAAAAATCTACTGATGAAAAAAATTAATAGATCTGTTTTCTCTTGGTCAGTAGTTGCTAATTTACAAGTGATCTTATAAAGTTCTGAACTACAGGGAAAGTGCAACTCTTGACACTTTGCCTGAAACTCTAAGTCACTAGTTTTGTAGTCTCTGCTTTCACCTTGCTTGCCAAACAAAATTTGATAAAAGCTAGTCACTACTTCTTCCCTGTTTCTTTCATGCTGTGATAGATAAACATATATAAAGTGGTTGGAACCTGCTATTTTGTTAGTAAGTAGAAAGTTGCAGCATCAAGCATTAGTATTCACCTGATAATTCACAGTTGAAACCTTTTCCGGGTTCTTTAAAAGACTACATAAATGTCATGAAAAGCTGTATATTTTGTGAAAAAAGCATGGATGAGAATTGTCCTGACTTCAGCTGGGACAGAACTGATTTTCCTCCTAGTAGCTGCTATAGTGCTGTGTTTTGGATTAGCATGAGAATAGCGTGACAACACACTGATTGTTGCTTATACTAAATCAAGGGCTTTTCAGCTTCCCATGCTCTGTCAGCCAGGAGATACACAAGGAGTTGGGAAGGAGCACAGCTGGGACACCTGACCCAAACAGCCCAAAGACACATTCCGTACCATATGGTGTCATGCTCAGTACATAAATCAGGGGGAGTTGGGAGGGGGTGGCAATGATCACTGCTTGGGGACTGTCTGGGTGTCAGTTTATAGGTGGTGAGGGGTTGCATCACTTGTTTTTCCTGTGTTTTGTTTGCCTGTCTCTTTTTGGTTTGGTTTTTTTTTTTTCGTTAGCATCATCAATGTTGTTATTATTGTTATTATTGTTATTATTATTATTATTACTATTATCTTTCAATCATTGAACTGTTCTGGTCTTAATCCATGAGCTTTCTTCCTTTTGCCCTTATGATTCTCTCCCTCATCTCTCTGGGGCATGGGGGAGGATGATTGAGAGGCTGCGTGGCACTTGGTTACTGACTGGGGTTAAACCACAAGAATAAGGTTCAAAACAGCAGATACATTTTGAAATGCAATTATTGGCCCAGGTACCATCCGTCCCACGCAGGCCTAAAGGATATAAATCAGTGGATTAAATGTTCTGTGCTTCTTTTCTCATCAGAAGGAAGTGTGGGTGTAGGGTGAGCCTTGCATATCATGAGGGTTTGGTAGCCTGGTAGCCCACGCAATCTGAAAGTATTTGTGAATGCAACCAGAGTAGTACTTACTCCTGTGCAAGTACTGGTGAATCTTCAGTCCATGCAGATTTGAAAGACATGACAAAATGAGGAAAGGAGAGAAAATAAGGAAAAAATATTTAAAAATAAGTTTTTTCCACTCTACCCTGTATAAAGAGTGAGGAAATAAAATAAACTGCAGTCTTTGTATCAGTTATGATGCACAATCCAAAAGTCTGTGCATCACCACCTGAAGTTCCTACTTTCGCATCTGCTTCTGACTCAAGCCTGAAAGATAAATTGCTCTTCAGGGACAATTCCTGACAGTCATCTGGACTTCAGTAGCTTGTTCTCATGTGCCACTTGACCAGCTCCTGTAGGAGTCTCTACATGGACAGAATTGAGATCACTGCTGCTGTTGCTGACCCTAGCAAGTTTTGGACATCCAGACCATGCAGGACCTCTCTTAAGGAACGATGAGTAACAGACAAAGAGCATGGGGGTTGGTGAGGTAGGTGTGGTGTTGTTAGGGTGAAAGAAGGAAGGCGACTGGAGTCCTAGTTTTGGGAAAAGGTCGTTGGTAGGATAACAGCACATGCTAGTGAGGAAAAAACATTGGGGATTCAGATTTCTGCAAATGAGAGTATGTGAAGCAAAATTGAAGAATAAAAGCAGTTTAGGATTAAGATTCATTTTGAGGGCATGGAATTTGGTAAGAAGTGTAAGACGTGGAAAACTTGGATTTGGAGCTGAGAGACACATGATGTGTGAAAGGATGCTGAGAAAGGTGGAGTGTAAAATTAGGGTGTGGTTGTTTAGTGGAATATTCTGTTAGTTCTGCATATCACATCACATCATATCAATCATATAATATCATACCACATCGTTTATTAGTAGTTGCAACTAAAACATTTACATTTAATTAAATTGGACATTGGCCTGGTGGCATGCTTTGTGCATACACACAGAGCTCATCATAGAGATAAAAGTGGTTTCAGCCACGGCCATCATCACCACTGGTTATACTAAGGATAGGAACTCTCTTTGTTAAGGACCTCATTCCTTTCTGAGTTATTTTGATGTTTATTTTATTTTATTTTTCTCAGTACTGCCAAACATGCATACAGAAAAAAATAATCTTTAGCCAATCCAAATTAAATTATATTTCAGGAGTGTTATATATCTTCACAAGTCTTCTACTATAGTTCCACAGGCCAATATCAAATAATCTAGAGAGACAAAGTCTTGATGAAAGTGTTTGCTGAGCCTACAGACAAGGAAACAGAGAGGGGCCATCCTTGGCAAGAACTTTCCAGTATGAAAAGGTTTTTATAACGTTTCAGTCCAGTGGCTTCTAAGTGCTCTACTTACACACCAAAAGTGAAAATGCTGTCATCAGTAGTGACAGCTGATAGTACTTGTCTTCTGGCAGCTGTTCCTATCAAAGATATAAATAGGGTTAGAGCTAGAAGAGTTACTTTTTTCTCCATGTAGCTGCTATAGTGCTGTCTTTTGGATTTAGTGTGAGAATAGTGTGATAACACAATGATGTTTTTGGTTGTTACTAAACAATGCTCATATTAAGTTTCCCATGCTCTGCCAGCCAGGAGGTGCATAAGGAGCTGGGAGGGAGATAGCCGGGACAGCTGACCCAAATGGGCCAAAGGGACATTCAGTAACATATGCTGCCATGCTCAGTAGATAAATTAGGGGGAGTTGGCAGGGGGGGAGGCCAATGATTGTTGCTTGAGGACTGGCTGGGCTTTGCTTAGTGGGCGGTAAGGGGTTGCATCACTTCTTTTCCTGGGCTTTTTTTGTTTCTCTCATTTTATTGTTTTCCTTTTCATTACAATTTACTATTGTTGTTTTCTTATTATTGCTGTTGTTAATGTTTTGGTTTATTTTGCATCAGTCATTAAACTGTTCTTATCTTAACCCATGAGCTTTCTTACCTTTCCCCTTGATTATCTCCCCCATCCCACATGTGGGGTGGAGAGGGTGAGCAAAAGCCTGTGTGATGCTTTGTTGATGACTCAGGTAAGACCACAACAATCTCCATTTGCTCTTTTCATCCTTATAGAATCCTGTCTTGCTCCTCTTTCTGTCCCTTAGTAGTTTTAGTGCCATCTGGGTATTCATTTTTTTCATCTTGTCCCAACATGTCTAAACAATGTTTGCATCCTCTGACTCTCGTCATTTCAGCCTCCTCAGACCCTCTTTGTTACATGTAAATGCGGAGGAAAATCTGCTAAAGCATTTGGTTATTTATTAAGGTATACTAGCACTGTTTTATTGTTATCCCACATCTGTAAATTATGCTTCAAGCCAGCTTATAGCAAACATGCAAATAACATTTAGTATCTAAAATAGATAACTCAGTAATAAATCCATAGAAAAGAGGGAATGAAAAAATTACATCCATTCAAATGATGCCAAGGAAAGACAGAAGGTCTGTCTTTCTGTCCTTCATTAGACTTGATCTCATTCTAGAAAGTCTACAGGAATCAGACTGTATATTTTCTCTCTTTTAGTGGACTATATTGGGTTTAATAGTCAATCCTTCCTCTGAAGTCTTTTAGAAGATCCAGACTAGTTTAATATTTCATCCCCCAGATTTATTTTACTTTCTCCTTAAGTAGGAAACAGTCTAGCCAAATGCTTATTAGAATAAAGTTTCTTTCCCTTTCATAGATAAGTACATCTCTTTTTGTTATATTATTTATTATCATTGGGAATTTCAATAGAGTAATAAACAACTCTTTGATTCAGTGGAGTGTTAAAACTCTGACCTCTATCATCTTCTTTCAGTAATTATTTGGTGTTCTTTGGTGAAGAAGGAACAGTTCACTGAACCTCGCCTTCTACACATTTTTCCTTTACATTGAAAATATCCATAGTGCAAACAGCTGCAGACTTATTTTATGCAGTGTATAATTGGATTTTGTTTCAGACCAGACAAACAGAAGTCAATTTAGTTAGGGTAAAAACCTATGAGAAGTGATTGAGCCCCAAAGTCTTCCTTTTAGACATGTAAAACTGGCTTATATCCTCACTATAAATGAAAGATTAAATAATCAGAAGCATGTTCTTAGTGTTGATCAAAATAGGGATAATGGATTAGATGAAATATACTATAAGGTCAGCTTGTAGACTGGCAAACCTCTGTTGTGATATGGTGTGAAGTCTTCAAAATCTTACTTATGATTTTGAGTCAGATGTTGCATTGTTTATGATTAGATCTACTATAGAAGAGAGATGCTAGGCATAAAAATGCTGTAATAACTTCTACAGTGAAAGGACCGTCACCTCAACTAGTGTGTGCGATAAAAGTATAACAGTAATTAAATATGCTTCTTGAAAAAATAAGACGGGGTAATTTGAAACTACAG
The DNA here is from genome assembly GCF_000690775.1 of Eurypyga helias. NCBI lineage: Eukaryota > Metazoa > Chordata > Aves > Eurypygiformes > Eurypygidae > Eurypyga > Eurypyga helias. Next base: position 24,114 of record NW_010231675.1, on the reverse strand, counting down.
TTGATACAAGAAAGATAGTAGATCTCTAAATTCTAATTAAGAATTCCAGAAATCAGTTTCTCAGAAACAGACCTTATGATAAGTAAAAGCTTCCCTTCTGCAAAATCAGACAGCAGCTTCCTTCATTGTTCCAGAACTGAAATTGAAAAGGTGTACGTTAAGTACTTGGGCATTACCCAAAAGTATAAAAAGAATAGAGCTTAACTGGATATCATTACAATACTCCCTCTTTCAGCCTGGATGACGGGTAAAAAAAGGGGTATACAGGAAGATATGACAGATAATATAAATATTATATATATCACAGATAATACAGATAGAGATGGCTATTCGTCCCTTTTTTACATTCAGTGGGAAAAGTGGAATATGGTCTCAGGACAAAGGATGCAAGCAAAGCTAACATCATGGCAAACACCTATTGAGACAAACATCTGAAGAAGGTCTGGAAGAATACTAAAACATAAGAACAAGTAACTGAAGAGCTTGTCTCATTCCTGTCATTTAGGCCTGATTTTTTTTTAAGACCATGTTATACATATAGCCTACTCTATAGTTTATTTAAATAGCTGAAATATAAGCACTGAGTATAATAAGTTTTTTGGATAAGTCCAGGGAAATACAAATACTTGTAATTGCCAGCTCCACCACAGTTAATGATGTATGCTTCTCTGAAAGATGGGCATTGTTTTGGGCATTATACAGAATCACCAAACAACAAACTTTGGATCAGCTCCTTAGCAATGACTTACTCAACTAGAACAGGAACAATTTAATGTGGTGTGATCCCCCCGCCCCCAAAGAGTTTTTTCCCTCATTTTGGTGAATGCACAGAAAAGCATGTTTGGTAAAGGTTCCTGGGATCAAGGCAACCTGCCAATGATGGCAAAAACAGAGATGGAAAGCTAAATCAAAAAAGTAACATTTTGGAGAATAGTGTTTCAAAAACAAAGCAACAGCATGGTTTGTCAAGAATACTGTGAAAAAAAATCACAGGCAAGGTATTATTGTCCAAGTAAAAATGGGAAAGAAGATACTTCCTTTTAAATCACTTTAAAAGGGTAAAGTGAAAGGGCGGGGGGGAGGGGTGGGGGTGGCAGGGAAGGGAATATAAAGGATGGCAAAAAGAAAGATCACATTAAAAAATATGAGATAATTACTTTAGTGCTCAGATTTCTGGTATTGATAAAAAATAGATCTTAGATATTAACAGGGCAAACCAAGGAGATTAATATGAAGCCTAGACAACCAGGTGAAAAGAGATTCCCATCATTATTTTAAATCATAAGGAAATCACCAGGCAATTCACATAAACAGAGTAGTGCTACTTCTGTCGAGCACTCGAGTTAAGTCCCAGGAATTTTACATTGTAAAACATTCAGCTTCCTTTGACTTTCCTTCAAATTTAGAACTCAAGGTTACAGTGGGACCAAGCAATCTCTTTCCATTCATAAGGGATACAAACTTAGTTTCCCTCCACAGCGGTCTCCTTAAATGAAAGCAAAGTTCCTTGTACAAAAAAGACTAGAAGGTGCTGAGGTTTTAACAACATGTGAAATATTACAAGGCTGTGATGAAGTTATGAAAGTTGACAATGCTGATAAATTAGCTGAAATGTGCATTCCACAGCAATTATTTCATGCATCTATGTATCTCATGTAGGACACCATAAAGAACTTTTCCCATTGCCCTTTCAGAACAGTTTTACATTTAAATAGATGTATAACATTCTGAGGAAATTTATGAAAGCCTATTTGTACATCTATTATGTGATGAACACTGATCATTCAAAAGCCACTGATTATTTTTTCTTCAGTTAGATGAATAAAATTTAAATATAAACAAACATAATTAATTAACTTCATGAAAAATTGTGACTATCAACTGTAGTAAATACCAGAAATAAAAGTGCATTGGGCCAACATATGTTGTGTCCTTGCACCAAGAAGCACTCAGCACATTAAATGATTTTTTGCTTTCTACAGACATCACCACCCCCCCAACATGTTATTGTTCTTACCTACAGTATTAACATAATGGTTAACATACTGTTATTTTTAAGAAATGATCAGGGTAAACTATTTCAAAGAAAGCCATGATGAACCTACACTGAAATAGTGGGGTAACTTCTTACTAGGTAAAAAACTCTGTGGGAGATTTTCACTTTGAAAATACTGATGGCATCAGTTCTGCATTTTACTATAATTATTTAGTAGGCTTGTTGTTCGTGATGACTGGATAAATTAAGAGATTAGCAGGTCATTTGTAACCATGGAAATCATGTTACCTGCATATTTAATAGACTAATTTCCACATGAAGCAAGGCAATAGTTCTGTTTATTTACTTGCTTGTTAAATGCTATTTTGAACTACCTTGTTTTCCTCAGGGGAATTGTCATTCGATTTCTGAAAAGAAAAACAAGAAAGTCAAGCTACGTTCTTGCACAACTACAATGACTGCACACTTTCTTATATTTTCATTAAATGTATATTTCACCATACTTCTATATTCACAATTTTTGTTATTCTTTTACATATTAGGTAGAGATTAAAGTGTGTAAGGATTACTTATTTTAAAGAAAATCTGTAAAATTTCACCATTACCAGTTACTAGTCTCAGTATATAAGGATATGGATTAGTGATTCACTAAGGGCAGCTTAATGGTAGTTACAGTTCACTAGCCAGCTGATTGCATATGTATGTTTCTTTTTCTGTCCCATCTGTGGGACAAAATGTTTAAATCATTACAGCATATTAAAGTACTATCCAACTAAAAGCTCTTAGAAAAGATAGAAGAAAAGGTGCTAATGGAGTTTCTGGATTACTCCATATCCACCACTGGTGAACAGTAGTGTTAAGCTCTTAGCTCAGAGGAATGAAATGACAATAATGCAGATTTTTTAGAATAGGTATGGTCCAACACCTGCATTATAATAATTTTAAATTTGTGTGGGGGTGTTCTTTGTTATAAAAAAAAAAAAGGGTTCTTATGTTAATGACATCTGGGATCTCAATACATTTATTCTTCAGTTACTTGACATAATCAAGATTCAAAAGATCTAAGTTTTCCATACAAGATGTATGTCATGTCTATGAAGTACCATTTAGGCAGATGTGTCTTAAAAGGTCACGGAAAACACAAGTCACAAGGTGATTCACCTATCCTCTTGTATTCTCCACTTTCACAACTACAACATTGTCTTCATAATTTAGGCTTAAATCTTTCTTATTAACACCTCAACAAATTCCCAACAGACTAAACTTACATTGTATTATATTTCTTCTGTCACTAATTTGGCTAAAATCTGTTATTTTTACATAGTACTTGCTTAATTTTAAGTTCATGTCATGGCCAGTTGACAACTGGCTGTCTTCATCTTCACTAATTTCAAAGCTGTCTACAAGCTATCATCAATTACTTGTTAAAATAATCATAGTCTGTTGACATCTTAATTATTTTAATAGGCAAATCACACAGCAATGCGATGTTGAAACATTAAATGAAAAATATTTTCCAAAATTCATTTCCCAAACTTTCCCAATTTTATGAGCACTTGGGAAACAAAAGGGGAACTTGAGGGAATAACAACTAAATATTAGATCTTAACCAGAAAGAAATTGTATCAAAATTGGCATTCCGATCTAATCAAATAAACATATTTAATAGAGAAATAAAAATTAATGTAATGCAGAAATCAACAAGTTACTCTTAACCAAATAAACTAAGAACACATTAACTACTTCATCGAAATATCTGTATAAGAAGGAATAAAACTCACTGTTTAAATGTTAAACAACAGCAAATGCTTCTCAAGAACAGTAATTCGTTCTTCAATCCTATCAAAAAAAACTTCATAACTGACATATTTTCATCTTTTCTGTGCTGTAGCGGTCTTGCACTTTTCATACGTCTACAATACAGCCAGGTGGTAGCAGCAGAGACCTTACCAGCAAACATACTGCAACAAATGTAGTGACTGGCAAAACAAGAGTAGCCTTGACCTTCCTGTCTGAGGAAAATTTCATTGAGGCAAAATTGCATAGCATATATGTGGCAGTATGGATTTTTTTTTTTTAATAAACAGTACTCAGCAATGACCAAAAATTTTTGTTAAACATGAAATAATTTGTGCTAATTTTCATAACAATTTTCAAGTAAAATACCAATTGAAAAATCCATGACCATTTTATTCTTTGGAAGGTACTGTGGAGTTGCCTTACTGAAAGTTAACTTCTTTCTACTATTGACACAGAAAACCAAAATCATTTATTTCTTCTTTCATTAATTTTCTTGCAATAGCAGATCTTGAAATTCCATTTTGTATTTTAGACTGTAATACACCTTTCTTCAAAATGGGATACAGAACAAAAACTCTTGTAGAAATAATGTCTACCTTCAGATTTTTACAAAACTTCCACAAAATAGGAGGCTACACTAAAACTCTCTTTTGTCATGTGAGACATCCAGATCTTGGGCAGTCAAATACAGGACTGAATTACTGATGCGTGCTTGACTACCCCTTTTCCATAAAATTTTTTCTAGAATTAAAAATAGAAAACATCTAGGATCAACTGCCATAACAATTCATGTAAGGGACCAATATAAATTAGACACCTCAGCTCCTTTTATAATTGACATTAAAAGAAGAGACTTTCAGAGAGCATTTTATCTTTCTGTAGAAATTGTCTTATGGTGGAAAAGATTCATGCCAAAGTTCTTTCTGCAGCTATAAAGGGACTCTAAGGAAGTAAATCACTCCACACACCTTGAGTATGGAATCATCTAAGTTACCAAAGTGGGAAACATCCACAGACAGGCATTTCCCTCTGAAGCAATCATCTAAACTCCCTTTTTGGGAGTTAATGGGGTTCTGTGACAATTAGACTGACCCATTTTAGTCATCTACAGTACATGAATGACAGATGATTCATGCCCTGGTCTTTCTATTGTGGGTATAAAGAGAACTTAGGTAATGAGCTCAGATAAAGATGTCTAAAGCTGGCAGAGAAAAAATTTCTTTTCAACTTTGTTAATGTTAGGTGAAAAAAGATAGCTTTTTTCTATCTCCAAGGTTATGAAACACAGCTGTGACTTGCCTAGCTACATACATGGCGTCACTTCTGAGCCATGAAGAGAAAACTTCATTTTTTATGCTGCCATGGTGAAGTCTGAGAGAAAGAGGGCAAAGTCGATGAGATTTCAGGGAGGCTGGTTCAGCTCCAACCTTGGATATTTTGTCTTCCATTCATAACCAAACTGGACAAAGCCCTGAATAATTTGGTCGCACTTCAGATCTGACCATGCTTTGAGGAGGAGGTTGAATAGAGTCATCATAAGGTCCTTTCTAGCCTGAGCAATCCTGTGATCCTATGAAAGAAGATAAGTGAGGTTAATGAGAGACAAAGAGATGATGGTTGTGGAGAACATGAAGTGCATCAGATTCTGCAAATTTGGATGCTTCCTTTGGATGGTGAGATCATACGTACTCTATTGTTATCATTCCACACCTTGTATGTCTGTGAAACAGGTGACCTCCTTTCCTCCCCTTTTGTTCTCTCCAATCTACTACACTATCTACTACTGAATGTCTTGTGTCCCAAAAATTTACTGGGAGCTTCCCCAGCAGACACTATTCTCCCGAGGGAAAATGAAGAAAAACGAAAGGACTGAGAGCATGCTGATGGAAGACAGAACTGGAAGTCATGCCTACCCCACAATATTTTCCTCTGACATGTTCACCCTAATATGTATCTCATATATGCATCAAGTGCTGTGTATAAGGAAACAGGGATGAGCAGTCAGTATTTTCATAATCTCTATGTCATAATATAATTTGCTTATTTGTTCCTGTGTGATATGGGTAACGGATTATAAATTATGCTATATTCTAAAAGCATGAAGGGAATGTAATTTATTTGTTTTCCTCCACTCAATGCTTTTGACTAAAATGCATCTACATCCAGTCCTGGGAAAGATAAAAAATTATCTTTACATGTTTTAAGGAATATTTAAATCTTTGAACTTTAACCATGGTAAAATGAATAAAAAATTTCTCTATTCATGATACCTGTGCTGGACCAACTCCCACTTTTAATCATACATATTATTTCTTTTCCCTTTGTACTCATACAATATCATAGGAGAAGCTACAGCAGGTATGTCATATAGCATTATCATCCCTTTGAAAATCAAGTCCCCTGCATTACTTTTCCTTCAGCTCAATTAGTAAATGATTATAGAAATCAGTAAGCAAAAATGGGTTGAATTCTTTATTAACAATGACACTCCATTTATTTTTTATGCCAAATTTACTATTCCATGAAAAAATTACTTGCCAATGTTTGAAAACATTTTTTATTTTCTCACACTGCATGGACTGATCCCTAATCACATTTATAAAGATTCCCATTGTCATCATCCAGGTTTCATGTAAGACTCATTTCTCCACTGGTGTCAAAGGAACACTAATAATTTATACCTGCTGGACAGGAGATAACTTCAGTTGTAAGTAATTGAGGTATGTTAGGTTGTAACAGAGCTAATCTTCTAAAAGACAAACAAAACCAGTTATGTGTTTCATCTCATGCCGTTTGAACCACTTGACATCATTGTCTTGCTCTGTAAAGTCTTTATGATCTTTTTACTATATCTGACCACAGTTTAGTACCTAACATGGTAAGGGCATGCAGTGCCACTGTAATATAATTTTAAAATTCCACTTCTGTTCTTACTAGTGAGTATTTTGTTTTAAATGTCCTAGAAAAGGTTTAGCTGCACACTTGCAGCAAAATAACTTTTTGGTGAGAGCTATTTTAAACTTCTGTTTAACAAAATAAATATAAGTCCTAATATTTTCTATATCTGATTATTATTTTTAAAATTTTTATTATCATGGATAATATCTTTCTAATGATTCATTGCTTGCTCTGTGACCTGCATCTTGAATGGTTCAGATGGAGAAGAGAATGAATGTTATCTTGTGTGGAATCCAAAACGAAAAGACCTAGCAAGGGAAAAAATGGTAACAAATTCTAAAACAGTAAAGAAACAATAGGCATCCAAAGGGAAAAAAAATACAGTAACCTGCAAAAAATATGTAATTGAATATTAAAATTCAGGAAAGTAAAAATGTACTATTTATACTTTCTAGATGGCTATCGCTGAGGTTTTTATAGTAATAATAAAAGTGTGTGTTCTGTTACATATTATAAAATAAAGCTTTGCAGTTTCCTGATGTCAGAGGAATAATAAAAAAGAATTTGTGACTTATAACAAGTTGTTTGAAATTCCAAGTTATTTACTAAAAAATAACTGCAGAGGGAGCTGGACAGGCTGGATGAATAGGCTGAGGTCAGTTGTATGAGGTTCAAAAAGGCCAAATGCAGGGTCCTGCATTTAGGTCACAACAACCCCAGGCAGCACTACCTCCTTGGGGAAGAGTGGCTGGAAAGCTGTCAGGCACAAAAGGACCTGGGGGTGTTGGCTTACAGCAGTCTGAATATGAGCCGGCAGTATTCCCAGGTGGCCAAAAATGCCAACACCATCCTGGCCTGTATCAGGAACAGTGTGGTCATCAGGAATAGGAAAGTGATTTTCCCCCTGTACTGGGCACTGGTGAGGCCTCACCTTGAGTACTGTGTTCAGTTTTGGGCTCCTTACTGCCAGAAAGACATAGAGCTTCTGGAGTGTGTCCAGAGAAGGGTGACAAAACTGGTGAGGGGTCTGGAGAGCAAGTCTTACGAGGAGCAGCTGAGGGAACTGGGGTTCCTAAAGAAGAGGAGGCTCAGGGGAGATTTGATCAATCTCTACAGCTACCTGAATGGAGGTTGTAGGGAGGCAGGTGCTGGTCTGTTCTCCTAGGTAACTGGTAATAGGACAAGAGGAAATGACCTCAAGTTGCTCCAGGGGAGGTTTAGATTAGATATTAGGAAAAACTTCTTCACTAAAAGAGTGGTCGGGCATTGGAATGGGCTGCCCAGGGAAGTGGTGGAGTCACCATCCCTGGAGGTGTTCATGGAACGTGTAGATGGAGCACATGGGGACATGGTCTAGTGGGTATGGTAGTGTTGGGTTAATGGTTGGACTGGATGATCTTGTAGGTCTTTCCAAATCTTGTGATTCTGTGATTCTATGAAAGAATATGTTTTGGTTTTTTTATAGGAGTCTGATAAGCTGACCTACTATCCATAATGAAAAAGATGGGATTCCCAAATACAAGTACAGGGTGGGTGGAGAGTAGATAGAGAGCAGCCCTGAGGAGAAAGACTTGGGGTACTGGTGGACAAAAAGCTGAACATGAGCCGCCAGTGTGCGCTGGCAGCCCAGAAAGCCAACCGTATCCTGGGCTGTATCCAGAGAAGTGTGGCCAGCAGGTCGAGGGAGGGGATTCTGCCCCTGTACTCTGCTCTGGTGAGACCCCACCTGGAGTGCTGCGTCCAGCTGTGGAGCCCTCAATATCAGAAGGATATAGACTGGTTGGAGCGAGTCCAGAGGAGGCCACGGAGATGCTCAGAGGGCTGGAGCACCTCTGCTTTGGGGACAGGCTGAGAGAGTTGGGCTTGTTCAGCCTGGAGAAGAGAAGGCTCCGGGGAGACCTTATAGCCCCTTCCAGTATCTGAAGGGACCTACAAGGAAGCTGGGGGGGACTTTTTACAAGGGCCTGTAGTGACAGGACAAGGGGTAATGGGGTTAAACTGAAAGTGGGGAGATTTAGATTAGATATCAGGAAGAAGTTCTTCATGGAGAGGGTGGTGAGGCACTGGAACAGGTTGTCCAGAGAAGCTGTGGATGACCCATCCCTGGAAGTGTTCAAGGCCAGGCTGGATGAGGCTTTGAGCAACCTGATCTAGTGGAAGGTGTCCCTGCCCATGGCAGGGGGGTTGGAACTGGATGGTCTTTAAGGTCCCGTCCAACCCAAACCATTCTTTGATTCTATCATTCATTTGATTGACTGAGTTAATGTTTTCATATGGACAATAACAGTAGCAGCAAATGCACTGAGTGACTTAAACAGTTCTGCTGTTCCATATACTGTCTATTGTCTTTTACACCAGTAATAATGACTTGAAGGAGACAATACTGGGTTATTTGTATTAATTCATATGTCACATGATTCCTTCCTTGGTATGTTCTCTGTGATACAGATAACTCTGCTGGGATATTGGTATTTATGAAACGATCTCATACATAGGAATAATTAAACTGAATTCAAACTTATTACACATTATTCAAGAAATAGCAATTCTTGAGTACAAAATCTTTCAAGCTTCATCAGTACAGTAGGATCTCAGAAAAATTCCCGTATCTTTTCACCTCCTTCCCCTTCCTCTTTCTTAATATATTCAGATTTCTCCTGGAAGGAAACCATGCGTAGGAAAGAAACTGTGAAACACCTCGAAACTTACCACCAGATACCTGGGAGAATAGGATTCCAGAGAGCACAATGAAAAGCACTTGCCCTTTTTTAGATGAACCTTCAAATTGTTACTTTGTGGACACAGTGATCAAAACATATTCAAATTCTACATCTTGTAGTAATAAATTAACAAAATTCACTGAAAAGGGGAACTGCATAAATGTGAGAAAGCTAATTGTTATGATATTGGAATGGTAGAATATATGTCTTAAAATAGACTTCAAATTTCTGGGGAAAATAGATCTCAAAAACCAGAAGTTGCATCCAAATATGAAAGATGTAAAAAAGCATAAATCTGGCAATCCAAATTTAAAGCCATAGTAAGTCAGGTCAAGTAATATGCTAAGAATCTGTATGTTAAAGGTATAAAGGCTCATAAGAAAATCTTTTTGAAACAAATCAAAAGCAGAAGACTTCTCAGAGATTCAGAGGAATCAGCATATGATGGAAGTGTATGAGGAACACTCATACA
>NW_010231675.1:0-14206 GCF_000690775.1 Eurypyga helias | reverse complement strand
TAGTGGATTTCTGGAATTGTGCTCGGTTCAAAGGCAATCCAGAATATTCCCACATCATGTCTTCACTTTACAATGAATTTGAGGAATTATGTCCAACCAAAGGTTTCATAAGCATGAGTTATAAACAAACAAACAAGCAAACACGCTATATTGATAATGAATTAAGTTGAGTTTTGTAAAAGAATATCATGACTTACAAATCTATCTGCTTTTTTAAAGAGCCACTGAGTAGGTGGATAAGTATGTTCTAATTATATTTCTATTTTCAAAAAGCTTTCAACAAAGTCTCACATGGATTTCTTAAGTTTGGACCTTGGCTGCTTAGTATACACATAAATGTTTGGAAACATGATAAATAGTGAGTCAGTGACATTTTCAAATAATTCAGAATTACTCCACATAGTCAAATCAAAGCTGTCTGTAAAGAGCTCAAGAGGATTTCTCCACAGTCAGCTACTCAAGCATAAAATGGTATATAAAATGTAAAATTAGTAAGTTTAGAATAATGCACACAGAAAAAAAAAACCCAAAACAAACCAAACAGCACACACACACAAAAATAACCCCACACAAACCTTAGTTACACTTATATTATCATAGTCTCTAAATTGAGTATACAGGAAGAAATCTTCAACCAATCTGGACAGGTCTCTGGGAAAATACGTTTAATGGGCATAGGTAGTCAAAAAGCAAGCAGGTTCTAGGGGAATATCCTGATGGATCAAATAGAAAACTTCAATAAATACCTGCAACTTGGACTGTTAAATTAAAAATAGTCTGTTATTTAAAACCAGAACTTGGCAGAAATACAAAAAACTGTTACAAAGACTAATGCATTGATTATTGGACATATGTAATCGCTTCCATCCAAACTGTAACTGAGCCCAGAAAGGAATAACTGACGAAAAGTAGGATCAAGATCTGTAACATTTTGAAAAAGAAATGGTAAATGTGGTTCGCAATCATATTGTCTCTATTTTAATACGAAAACTATGGGCTGCCCCAAAAAGCTTATCATATATAAACAATTTTTTTCCCCACACAGCACATTATTATAGTGTTGAATTCTCTGCTACAGTCATTTTGAAGTTCAAAGGTGGTATTCTAAAAAGGGATCCAACAAATCCCTCAGGCATTTAGGTCAGTAGTGGATAATAAATTCAACAATTTTGATGTAATTTTTTCAGGAAGTCTTTAAATAGTTAATTATCAGAAATGGAGACTTGACTAAAAGGAGGATCACCCTGTACTCACTACATTTTATAAACACTGATGTTTGCTACCAAAGACAGGATGCCAAAGTAAGTGGAACTTTGCTTTGATTCTAGAGAGCAGTTCCTGCATTCTTTGTCTAATATAAATTTATAAGGAAGGCACAATTGAAAAGAAAGGGGCTAAACAAAGGCAGCAAGGCAGCTTAAAAGTTTGAAACATGTTTTTTTTAACCATTGTGAATGCATAAAACATAGGTCTTTGATTTATTAAAGGATTTTGTAGCTCAGACTTACCCTTTGTCACAATTTCTCCCTTTCATGAGATGGTGAAAGAGCCATCTATTTCAGGGTGAAATGATGGCAAATATTCATCATTTACAGTAAGGGAAATCTAATGTGATTAACATAATTTAGACACCTAACTTTTAAATATCTATGCTGTATAAAATTAAGCCCATTCAGACAATTTGTGCCTTGAAAATGTAGAAGATGGATATAAATTGATGCCAAGACCATAGTGAAATCCTTTGGAACTGAGCTCCCTGGACCCACTTTTCTAGGACCCAAACACTTCAGTCTTGGAAGTCAGAACTTTGCAGAACAACAAGCGTATATGGGAATGCAAAACACCAAACAAATGTCATGAATCATTTGTAGCATTTGGTTCTTCTCCTGGCTCACATTATGAATATCTCTGTCAAGACACTTGCTGAGACAATAAAAGCAGCGTACCCTGTGGCATGGTCTCTTTCTGAATATTGTTCAGCAGATCATGAATGATGAAAATTGGTATGAGATAAGAAGGATAATGAAAGAAGAAATTGTCACTTCTAAGTAAAGGAACTTTGGCAGAGTGGAAATTATCTGAACAAAACAAAAATCAACCTCTGCAAACTATGTCCAGTCTATTTTCTATACCCTTCAAGCACTGGTTCTAATAAGGCTAAAAGTCAATGTCCAGGCATGTCTGTGTTAAGAAAACAAGTAGAAAGTTATTTATTTAGTCTGTGATAAGTCAGAAAAATAGTAGAAAACCCAGACTGTGGGAATAATGTTTGATGTCTGACTTACAATTGTTCCAACGGTAGGGGATCATTTTCTTTCCTGACAAGTTAAGATTTCTACCTAAAGAGTGCAAACTGAAGAAATAAAAAGACACATTGCTCCTTCTACAATCATCAGCTCATCTGAATGGCAGAAAAAATATTTTTCTCAATATTCAAAGCCTGATCAGCTATATTATTTTCATTCACATCCCTGTAGTCACTTAAACTCTTCCTTAACCTTGCTTCTGTTTCTTTCATTGATCACTGTTAGAAGACTGTAAAAAAAACAGCATAGATTGAATCAAGACAGGAAGGTCATTATTTTTCAAGTCTAGTGGTATGAAATATGCTCTTTCCAACTTATGATAAAAGTCACTTGTGGGAAGAAACAGTTCTAGAAACCACTAGAACACTACTTTGAGTGCTATAGGTTTGACATTTCAGTAACGCATACTTTTTTATCTTATACAGCAGTAAATTATGAGTAATCAAACTCTTGTCTATTTCATGGCATATTTTCATATGAGTTAAGGTCTGCATTGTATTAAACAATATTAAACTAATATTTCTAAGTGAATATAAATTAACCTGTCAACCCTGAGAGTGGGATGAGAGTACTACTACTTTTACAGGAATCATAAAACTTTTTAGGTTGGAATTTCTAGAGTTTGAACTTCTAGAGGTCAGCTAGCACAACATGCCCAGTTGAGGCATTAGTTGAGGGCTAATGTTGATCACATGACTGTGAGATGGTCTTGGCATTGTTTGTTCACTAAGCACAGAATCTGTGCTCTATCTATACTTGTACTCTATCTACACTGTGGCTCTATCTATACTTGGAAACTAAGAATGACCATGCACGCAGCACTGGTACACAATAATCCACACTTCATAGTTATCCCATTGCCTGACATGATTTTGTCTCACAGCTGCAAACACCCTTCTAGACAAAGACTGCAAGATGAGACACTAACTACAACTACACTAACAGCCAGGGGATTACAGAGGTCAGGGAATGTTCCCAACAGATAGTAAAGATAAGACAGGTCTCTTTGGGAGGGAGAGAGAATTTGGCTGTATGGGCTTAAATTGTGTTGCGCAACTTGCTCATGGGGCCAGAGATGGATTTTTTCAGGCACCAGAATAGACTCAACTAGCTGGCTGTCTGAGTAACAGAAGAAATTTTTTTTCCCCATTGACAAACCTAATATTCTTCTATTTCATTAAACAAGTGTGATTTATTGCATGCTTGCTGACTCAGTACATTCACTATGCAGTTTGAATGCAGTTTGAATAAGATTAGTACCTTTTTCCACTTCACGAGTGGGGTTTTTTTTGTGTATCTGTGTATGTGTGGGCTGTATATCTTCACTGTCATTTCTTACAAGATAGTATTTTGTACTTTGCGGGAAAACAGTTGTACTAGTTAATGCGGTTTGGGGAGAGGATAAATTTATGCTCAGGGCTGCCAAGATTCCTTGTTTCCTCTTGTATGAGGGCAGCTTTATCCAGACAATCCTTTGAATAACGGTACTCTTAGCAATAAAATTGTTTGCAATAAATATAGGAGAAACACAAGCTCTTTCTAGTCATATAATAAAGATTTCCCTATTTTCCCAGTGCCAAGAGAAATTTCTCTTCCAACCCTGTTGTGTCTGCATTAGATTACATCAACACAGTGATACAATTTGTCCTAATTTATTAGCAGAGATTGTAAACTTTCAAAAGCAGAACTTAAGATAAATGCTTTACCTTATTTTGTATCTTGGCCAGAGAATCTATCCCCAAGATCTTACTGGCTATTGGCTGCCTGTAGCTCAGAGGAGCGGAGATGAGCCTAGCCTCACTGAAGAAAAATAATTAATATTAACCTCAAATTCTGCCTGCCTTTCTAAGCGCTCCCTGGATTTTCCAACTGGAATACTAGGGACACCTACTGTCTTGCCTCACTCACTACAAACAAACACTTCCTTAGAAGTAAGATTCAAGTGTGATTCTACAAGAAGTGGTTATAAAAATATGAGTCTGGACAACCACCTGTCTCCAGAAAAAAAGAGGTTAAAACTTTAATATACCTGAACTTCCTTTTCAGAACAGTAACACCTTCCTTCCTCAAAATCAGTAGGCAGAGCAAATAATCATGTACACCAGATGTCCATAGTGACTTGGAAAGTCAGAAAGATAAAATTCCATGTGCATACAAGAACATATTTTCAGCATTAGCAGAATGAAATAGAGACATCAGGTAAGTGGAAACAGATGTTGTTAAAATGTCAAGTGCAACAGATGTGTGGATACAAGACAAGCTTTGAAAAGGTTAAACTTTGATCCAGGTTAGTCTGTAGGAATTTATGTTAATCAGGTAGAACCACTAATCTACCTTGGACCAGCTAGTGCCAGCTTTACTGTAATGTACTGTTATGTATTGCTCTCAATGGGACTACCTCTGAAATACTAACCAGTTGCACCTGAGTGGTGGCAGCGTCTCAGCTGTGCATGCTTTATGGTGAGCTCCCATAAACCTACTCTCATGAACAGCCAGACTGTTCAGTAAATCTTTTCCTGCTCACATACTCACATTTTCATCCAATGGTAAGAGGAACCAGTGGAAGGTGGGGAAGAATAACGTATGGAAAGATATGCTCTCAGGTCTCAACCTCATAGGCAGCAGCTGTTGTACAGCCAGCTGCCATGAAGCAGATCTGTGTTCCACAGTTTTGATGTAGATCGTACTTTTTATCTTCCATTTAAAAGGCAAATATTCTTCCTCTTCATCCATACAAAGCTTTCCATATATATGTATTTAAATAGAAAATCTGACTTCATTTTGTTTTCAGAGTTACAACTGGAAGTTTCCACATACCCATTGTGAGTTTTGCGTAATCGAGAAGTATGGTATCAGGGCCATGTCAGTAGTCACAACCCTGAGTATGTGCAAGTAAATGATTGGTATATATCTGCAGCAACTAAAGGAAGCACTGTACTTCAGAGATGCTCTGGGGTGACCAAGAGTGTGTGCAGAGTGACTGGTGTGCAGAGATGCACAGGTGACCAAAAAGCTCTCAGGTCTCATTTAAGTCCCAGATGCGTATGGGCTTTTTCACACCATGTAACACCTTCCTCTGCACTTAGCCTCTGTGCCTGTTTACCTTGTGAGTAGCACTGATCTAATGTTGAACCAAGGTTCCTCAAAGACTCTTGTCGTTCCAGTTATGGCTGGGAGCTGGTAGGCTCAGCTATGCGTGTTTGTGGTCTAAAAACTGTCACAGCATGCTTGTCTGTTTGGGGAATAGCTCTTTCACTTGCCTCAAAATCAGAACACAGACGTGTTTTTTATAATTCTCAAACTTCCATGGAGGTGAAATCTCATTTCCACTGTATCTCAGTTCTCTTTCTCTTAGCAGAGGGAAGATCATTGCATCAGCTGTCATGTTCTCCTCACACACACCATCTGGGTAAGGTAACGTAATCCCCGAGATTTTTAAAATAATTGTTCCATCCCTTTACAACTAAGTGCTATACACAGCTGAAATGCAGGGTAGTAACAGCAAAATGTATTTTACAGATATTGAATATTGATTTGTTGTTACCATTAAGTGTTGTTAATTCAGAAGCACGTCCATTTCTACCTTTTAGTACATACACATGATCAGTCCTTAGTTTGGATCACTGTGGATGATAATCATCTTCAGATTTTTAAATGATTGAAATTTACAGTAGATAGACATTACTCACCTTACTGTAATTTTATTAGTCTTTTGCACCTGATAATAACCACTGAGGGGAAAATGGTTCAGCAATAACATTTTGACATGTCCTCTTTGTGTATTGTTCAATAAAACTACTTTTTTTGAGGTAAGACTTTATACCAAATGAAGTTCGTGGAGACACACTTTCTGGTGTCAGTGTGGCACTTCAACACCTCATTTATTTGTGAACTATAGGTGAATAAAGCTCTAACCGTCAAAAGAATTTCTGATAACTGCTTTTTCTTTTGCAGAGAAACACCTCACACAGTTCTGTTCTGAGATCAACTTCAAGATTCCTTATTGGTTTTAGGGATTTTAAGGTCATAATAGTATAATTTTATTTCATTACTCAGCTCAGAATCTTATCGATCCTAATCAGCATGGTTTACACTTGGGTTATGCTTCCAGCTTTTTCTAGCATTTTTACACTGACTTGGAAATTTTGCCTTCTGATTGTATCAACAAGGAAAGTTGATCGTTTTACTGGGGATTGGCAACTAAGCACACTTCTAACAGGCTATTATTGTCTTGTAAATTTTATGTTAATACCTATTTTAGTAATATTATTCTTGTTTTGCAGTGCAATAGAATTGCATTTAAATAAGCATCTAAATACTTTTAATTAATAACTTGTTGAACATGAGTTTCTTTTCTATGTCCATTTAAATATGACCCGGTTACAGATCCCAAAATATCCAGTTATGTTAAATGATCTTGTCACCCTATAAGTGTTTGAAATTTGTGCAGCCAGTAACAATTTATTTGATAAAGCAAACTACAAGTATCTTTTGGGAGAGGTCATTAGTTTATTGTAAATACAGCTTATACATTGAGGATGTTATCAATAGTTGGAAAGCGTAGCAATAAGTAGAAAAAGAAGGAAAATATATCGTCCTTACAATAGACATCAATAAACAACCAGAAAATCACATCCTTTTCTGCATGTTTTCGGACTTTCTCTGATGATATTGCATGTTACCATTTGAGCAGCACCATGACAATGTCCCAGGACATCCCTCTGCCAGGACAAGTAAACTTTCTAGTTCTTTATTGAGTGGAAATTCAGGGGCATGTCTGGCACAAAAGGTCAGTTACCCTTTCCTGGTTTTCAAGTTAGGCAGTAAAACAGTATTTCTGTTTAAAATATTTCACAGTGACCAAGGATGTATCATTGGATAGTTCTTGCTTTAACGTATGTCCACACTGTGCAACACAGTATGGATCACAGAAAACCGGGAAACCAGATTTGAAAAACTCCATGCAGGTACCAGAATATATAATTGTGTTCATACTCTGTCTAAACTAAGGCATCCCGTTTTCAGCAATACCAATAATCCTAGAGATGTGCTGTGATTACATGTATACAATTCTCTGAGTCAGAAGTAACTCAAATGGTGTAGAAACAATAAACATGCATGTATGTGGTACTCTGCAGCATTAGTATGCTTTTCAAATGTCACACTCTTCAAATGCCCCTTAACTGGGACAGGTCTTGCCTACAACATCTGATTTGCTTCCATTGTGAATAAGAGCATCCATGAGAATGGCACTATCCAATATACCAGAGATTCGGCACTTTACAGTGATGATGAATTCTTTGAAGGTATCAGCTGTTAAACTTCAGCAGTAGGGTTCTACTGAGCATGTATAAACTGTTTAAATTGTCCAACTAAATTAAATTTTAAATCACCACTAGAGATGGCAGAGGGTCATTCTTGACACAAAACTGTAAAATGTGTAAACTGTATATGTGAAGTTGTTATATCAATGTAAAATGTGTAATATACATTGTACAAAATTTACATTGTATATAATGTAAAATGTGTAAACTGTAAAATGTGAAGTTGTTACATCAATGTATGGGGTATTTCAATGCATGAAAGCATTTCTCTGGGTCCCAAGCAGTATCAAGACAGAAAAATTTACTTTTTTACCCTGGCTTCCTAGTCAGAACTGTACTTCTATGGATGAAAATTTTCAGAAACATTCATGAAGATATTTACCATAATAATTTTCAGGACAAACAGGAAAGTTTGGCAAACCTGATATGATACAAAGAGCTTTTCATGGAAGGGAATATCAGGCAACTCTAAAAATGGAAAGCGCTACTGGTTCTGCCTAGAATAACATGCCTGAAAGAATAGACATTTACACAGCTGGCTTTACATGACTCTCATTCATGCAATAAAACAAAAGGAAATTACCTCTTCTGAGGTTTTATTTTTTTATCAGGCACTCATTAAATAATAATTAGTTCAAAGTCTAAATGTGTATCATAAGTCATTCTGCATGTGCATACTTATCCTTTTTAAAATAGCAATTGTCTCCTGGGGTCATGTAGAACATCAGTGAGCTGTGCACTACGTTAACAATCTTAAAGTTTAGAAGACCCAGTTTCAGCTTAGGTTCTGTTTAGGCTAATGAAAATTTCACCATTTCTTTCACATTCTTTCTTCAGGACTTCAGTATTTCTGGACTTAATTTCATCTTGCAAGCCCTCTCTCTCTCTGACACTCTTTTTTTTTTTTTTATTTTTCCTAAAAAAAGCCATGGATTAATACCTCTGTAAGTGTTCCTTTATTCTAATTTTTTTCTACACAGACACTATCCAGGAAGACTTATAGACAGTGCATTTAATTTAATTCTTCCCTAGCAAGTCCAAAATGGAATTTAATCGTGTTTCTCTTATCTGTAACCTTTCTAATCCCTTGAGATTTTTCTCCTTTCTTCAATATATTAGTATACTCCCTAGTATTATTATGATGGTAATCTCATTTATGTCCTCTTCTCTAATTATTCCATACCTTCAGAAATGACAAGAGATCTTTCCGCAACAGCACTACATAAACATGAGACTTTTTTTTCCTAAAAGAAGAAACAGCAGTCAAATATTATTTTAATGAGAACTCTTTCTTCGTTTTTCTACAATTCTTTATAGCCTTGTGAACAAGAAAAATATAATTTGTAAATGTTGTAATTTAAAAAATAATAAAAACCCCACATGCCATCTTAAACCTTAGACTGCTTTACAATTATTTTTATTTAGGCAATTTACTTTTTCTTAGCTGTTGACTTACTCCATGTAAAAAAATATTATTACTACAGGAAACCACAAAACAGGAGAGAAGATTGGTATGTATCTTTCGTGCCAAAAGCTGAAAGAAAGTAAACTAAATTTCAGTTCATCAGTGACTACATATATGGTGGTCTTATATGATGGTTCTTGTCCTATTTATTTTTGGTAGATTGATCTCAAGATCTACCACATCTCCAAAAATTAATTAGAAACAAAAAAAAGATTTTTATGTGTGAGACTTTTTCAGTCAATGTGTCAGAATGGCAAAATGCCCTCTTTGAAGATATGGTAGACGTGACACGTAATTGTTGCACTTACCTTTGTTGCTGCTAACACTAGAGTCTGAACCCTCCTTGGAGACCTAAAAACAATTTTGATGTGACAATCTGAGAAGTTACCACTGGTGTTTTACAAATACTGCAAGGTTAGAGATTTTGACCCATACAGAGCCAAGTAAACCCCTGGAGGGTGTTGTGTTTTATTGGAAAAATGTTTTCATTGATTTTCAAATTACTCATTTTGCTGCAACATTTGTAGATGTATGTTAACGTCTCGGGAAGTAAACAAAGATTTTCAAAAATTACTTTTACTAATTTAACAGAAATAGAGGTGAAAATGGCAATGAGTGATATCCCTCACACCTGTAAAGCATCTTGTGTTATTTGTCCTCTGTTCTTCTAGGCAAGGATTTAGCACTGTGTCACAACATGTGTGTCTCTCAGCATCCTTCTTATGAACAGGGGATGCACAACACTCATTAGAAAACATGAGATTTAAAATGGATTCATTTTACAAACTATTTAAATATCTATGGAAACATTTGTTCATCAGGTAGAACTAGAGTATTAAAGTACACAGGTAAGATTTCCCAAGACATTTCCCATTATTAGATTATTGTTATTATTCTCCTATTAATTCAGTAATAGCCTTTGTTTTTTTTAACTTGTGTGACAGATTTTTCTTGTTGTAGGAAGGATTAAGAGTTGTCACCCTAGGCACTATATGTGATGCATCTTTCAAAAATCAGAAGTATTTCATTTTTTTAAAGTTGTCTTTCCTACAGTTTATTTATTTTAACATGATACAGTGTCAAAATAGGAACTTCCATATTTATCATATTCAATAAGCATCAAGAAGAATTATAACATAACGGATGCATTGAGACAAGCTGGTTAGATAACTGTGAAAAGTTATTCATAATGGAAAAATTACTGACACTATTTAATCTCTTTTTCTCTTATAACAGGAGAGACTAAAATGCTGGGGACTTGCAAAAAACATGAAATTCACAATATTTTCCAAGATATGTTAAAAACCTTTACAGAAAGTTTTTGCCTACAGTTTTCTCCTTTTTTGTGCCTTTTATTTGTTTCTTCTCTCATTTTGTCATTGAAAAAGGGAAGATGAAAAGATAGTATGGAGAATTTTACATGTTCTTTGTGTTCATTTGCTAGCTATTTTAAGTAAAGTATTTGGTGGAAATTTCCACTGTTGTAAAAGCTGTACCTCTGAAATATTTTAGTCTAGAAGATATAAACCCAAACTGTAAAACTCACAGTTCCACACAGCTAACAAATCCTTATTTTTTATTAATAATTGTTATTAGGTCTTAAACATAATTCAAATATTCCATATTACCAAATGTTTATCATTGCATAGGAATCTTGATTTTTAAACATAAACATTTTACAGGGGAAAAAAAAAATCTATGCCCCAACAGAAGAAATAATTTAACTAGTCTCAGGAACAAAAAAAATATACATGTGTTTTTCCAATGTCTATTAATTCATTACATTCCTTCAGATCTAAGGAATTACAAGAAATCATGTATTTTCAAGATTAACTACTAAAATATCAGGCCTAAGGTGTATGGAATATTTTTACATATTCGGTACCATGGTGGCAGTTTCATAGATAAACAAGCAAAAAGAAAGGAAGGTCAAGTGAAATTCTCCAAAGTATTTGTCAAAACCTGGGAAAGGGCTAAAGAACTTGGGAATCCTGGACCATAGCCCAGTACTCTAGACCACAAAATAAATACTGCACTTAATATATCCACTCTAGCCAAAGTCTTTTAGTCTACATGACAGGGCTACCCAGAACTGACAGGATATTAATTCTAAAATTGATCCCCATTGGTCTTTTAGGCAACTATATATTAATTCTCTTGCAAACCACATAATGCACAATTTTCATCTCACATATATATTTATCATGTATACGTTATTTTCTATTAAAAAAAGTTATGGTGCTATCTGATATGAGGCTTGGGGGGGATCTGTAGCTCAGCATTGTTGCTGATAGCAAAGACCCTACCCCAAATCATCCTCCTTAAGCTCCGTAAATCAGGAGCCGGGGGCAGGGGGGGACGGACATTGGTAAAGGCAAGTGCAGGCAAGACTGAGATCGCTGTGGGAGGGGGGCAGCAGCTCTCTGCACAGGGTGCTGCCCTTCTGTCAACATCTCAGCTGGGCAGCAAAGTCAACCCACTCCCACGCCCGTGTTGGCTTGTTTGTTTACTGGTCCCTTGCTGAAAATCCAGCCCCACCATGGAAATTCGTTAATAAAAAATAGTTATACTGAAATGAATTTGGCTCATTCTTAACCCGCAATAATAAAATCAGAGGTACGCCTGGTGTTCTGTGGATTGTAAGAGTATTGCTCATGTGTTTACTTAAAAAAAAAAAAGGGGGAAAATCAAATCCAAATTAATTAAGCTTCATGTAAGAGTGGCATTGGCAGATACAGTTAATTTCCATCTTCTACAGAAGAGATTAGAGTTCATATCTCAAAGGTAATTGAAAGCCCATATTTGAAGGAAATAATTCCCTTCGGTTTTGAAGCAGGATTTACTTAACCTACAATGAATGAAGGAGTGGTGCAGTGAGTTTAGCTAATATAGCAGCTTTATGCTTTTCATATATTTTTCCACTGAAATTTCCCTCCTGCTTCCTGTGTTTGACATTTTAAGGAGCACATTTAGTTGAGTTTTTCAATGAGTCTCTATGGTAACAGCAAAAATGCCCAATCAAAAGTCTTTACCTCCTCTGCCTTCTTGCCTGTTCACTCAGCAGAAGCTGCAAAGCAGAGAAGTGAGAAGCACTGGTCCTTTTAAGTGTAATAGTAGTATGTTATAAAGTAGGAAGAAATGATCTGTAGATGTCAAGACTAGTAATGATCACACTAGTTAGAGAAAGAATTAATCATCTGTCAAGTAACAGCTTCAGCACCAAATAACTTCAGTTTCAAAATTAAATATTTTCTTTTGTATTAAATTAAATAATTTATATTTTCTTTTATATTAAACTCAGGAACTGTTCTTTCCGTTTTTCAGCCAACACTGGGCTATACTGGAGTACAGCAGCAGGTGTAATGTATTTGTAAGGTCTCTTTATTGTA
This sequence comes from Eurypyga helias, assembly GCF_000690775.1. Classification (NCBI taxonomy): domain Eukaryota; kingdom Metazoa; phylum Chordata; class Aves; order Eurypygiformes; family Eurypygidae; genus Eurypyga; species Eurypyga helias. The sequence goes on along the minus strand of NW_010231675.1, from coordinate 1,722 downwards.
AGAACACCATCAAATGCCACTTTTCTGGCAAAATATTCTGTAATAACTAGCAACTCCATTTTCACAGCTGTAAAATGAAGGAATTTTTTAATAGATTGCCTGAAGTCAATGGAAGAAGTCAGAAAAGACACACAAGATTAATTATTAGTGTCAGGAAAGCATGGTAGCCTACTGTAATCTATTGAAGGGATTTTAGTGAACAGGTATTGTTGTAGCAAGACTGGCTTTTCCATCTGTTACTTCTTTCAGATGATATCAGCAGCTTTGCTGAAATCCCCTAAAATGTAACCGACTGGGGATATCGGCATTTCCACTTGAAACGATCTAGCCGTATCACACGTATTTTAGAGAGCTATTTAGCATGCCCTGCGATCCCCCATTGCCAGAACAGTGGTGCCAGGCTGGGGTCTGCCAGCATTTGCCAGCCGGGAAAGCTCTCGGGGACCATGTCCTTGCTAGGCTGGAAAGAGCAGGCTGGGGGCTGGACCACATCACAGGGCCGTGGCAAGGGCCTGTTTGTGCCACCCGGTCACAGCAGTTTGCACCACACAAAGAGCCACCATCACAGGAGCCGATCTGTTGTACTATTCTAATCAACCTAGTGCAAACATTAACATGGTTATTCATAGCTTAACCTTTTGAAGGTCATCCATCATTAATAAAAAGTCATATGTACATGGAAAGACACTCATAATTAATAGTCTTTTCAGCAATGCAGAAACAAACTGCAACATTTTAGTGTGATTAAGAAAACTTTTCTCTGGCATTTGGTACTCAGTAGACAGCTTCTCAGAAACCTGTCAGTTTGGTTTCTAATGAACCCTGACCATTATCAGCTGACGATGTGCTTCTATAGGGATGACCACAGTTTTTTAGGGGGTAAATAAATGAATTAACCATGGCCAAATACATTGTGTCCAAGACATTTTAAATTAACAATTTCAACTTTCTATTGCTTGCCCTTTTCAGGAGGGACTGAGTGGTACAAAAGGAGGAAAGCAAAAAACCACACAAAAGACTAAATCTCCACAGCAGTGTTTATGCGGGCTTTCTATTGACAAATAACAATTGGCCAGCTTTTAATCAGTGAGGTAGCCTGGTCAAGTTTTGCTGAAATCTTACCTACATTATATTGAAAACTCACAAGGTAATGGCAAATGTAAGGCCTGGAGAAATCATTTGGGTTTTACTGCAATAACTCCAATTCACAAATACAAAACCAAAAATGAAAGTTTCTGATGAAGGATAAACTGAACACATAAAAAAAAAAAATTGAAGAAATTTTTAATGTGTGGAAAACTCACTTCCTGCAAGCATTTAAAACAAACCATGAGATCCATGTATCAAGACTTTTAGAAAAGGTCTAAGAGGGCTAAAACCAAAATTCAGATGCAAACAAAAACATAACAGTGTTGCACCTATATTAGCTTTATGAACAGAGCCACAGCCCGATTGAAGACTTAAACGGTGCATTTTTACACAAGAGAGGCTTCAGAAGAATCACTAAAGGCACAGGTGAAGTCAAGCAGATAAATGACAAATTGTTTCAGGACAGTGACAGCTTCTTAAATAGTAACATAACTAACTGGGTGCCGTGGTTTACCTATGGCTAGCAAAATACCACAAAGCTGCAATCAGAGGTCCTGCCTCCCCTCCTCCTGTGGAGGGGAAGAATCAGAGGAAAAACACAAGGGAGATTGTAAAATTGAGATAATAACTATT
>NW_010231674.1:7322-7659 GCF_000690775.1 Eurypyga helias | reverse complement strand
CCATCCCCTTAGTAGCAGGGAAGGGTATTGAGAGAAACAGGAGGGTACAGCTGATCAACACATGGCTCAGAGGCTGGTGTGAATGGTGGAGCTTTGGGTTCCTTGAGCACAGGGAGGTTCATAGGGCACCAGGCCGGGTGGTGACAGATGGTCTCCAGCTGTCTTGGAGAGGAAAAAGGATTCTTGCCCATGAATTGGCTTGGCTCATTGATAGGGCTTTAAACTAGGTTGGAAGGGGGAGTGGGGGCAAAACCGGTAAGGACACCAAGAGATGTGTCTTCAGAACCTGGAGAAGAACCACTGTTCACTGGGAGAACACCTGGCAGGCAAAAAAAGG
>NW_010231674.1:0-6818 GCF_000690775.1 Eurypyga helias | reverse complement strand
CGATAACAACTTCTTTGTCCAAGCGATAGAGGAGCTGATGAGGAGGGGTGCCATGCTGGACCTTGTTCTCACCAACAGGGAGGGGCTGGTGGGAGATGTGAAGCTCAAGGGCAGCCTTGGCTGCAGCAACAATGGAATGGTGGTTTGAGATCCTTACAGAGGTGAGGAGGGTGCGCAGAAAGCTCGCTACCCTGGACTTCAGGACAGCAGACTTTAAGCCTCTTCAGGAAACTGATTGGGAAGGTTCCTTGGGAAGACGCCCTGGAGGGAAGAGGGGCCCAAGAAAGCTGGCGAGTATTCAAGGACCTTCTCCTCCAAGCTCAGGAGCGATGCATCCCAATGAAGAGGAAGTTGAGTAAAAGTGACTGCAGGCCTGTGCGGATGAACAAGGAGCTCCTGAACAAAGTGGAGCAAGAAAAAGAAGCCTACGGTGGGTGGAAACCATTGCAAAAATTATCAGTTCAAGCAAGCCCAATGGAAGGAGATAATTAATTAGCATTCCAGACAAACTATTGTAGATCACTGATCAAAATAAAAAGAAATAAAAAGAACTGTGAACCTGAGCAAAGTTACAATGTGGTTGATATACTGGGATGAAAAATGCTGCCTTTTGAGTTGTAAAAACCTTATTTGCATACAGAAGGAATAGGTAAGTCTAAAAAAATGTAGAAGTAACTAAACAGAATACCTACATGCATGTAGATCATCTGTGTATACATTCTGAGTGTACAGATTCCCAGAAAGAAAACATTTAGAATGTTTCAGAGTAAAAATATCAGAATCGAATGTAAATGTGGAAAAAGCTGCATATATAAAGGAGCATTTATAGTGCATGGAATATTTTAAATTGAGTGTATGAATGTTTTTCATCATGTGAAATTAGGTAAATGAGCTACATTATGTGAAATAGCATGCAATTATCTCCAAACACATAAGTATAAATTAGCAAATACTGGTAACACCAAATTTATTCTAGATTTTTAAGTTTACTTAATCTTAGAAAAATAAACACAGGCCTAATTCACATTCACAATATATATGTTATATTTTAAGCATCAGATAATTCTAGTTTGCAAGTTTTACTTAACTGCACTATTTTTATTACATCAGACCATTACACATTCTAAGCTCTTAACAAATGACAAAGCTAAAGTGCAAGCATGTGGAAGCTGTAGTTTATTAGAAATAAAATTAGTACATTAAAGTACATACACCGCATGCTTTAGGAACTTAATATCCTTAAAACTATTTCAATAAGTGTACAGTTAAGTAGAATGTGGATAAAAAGTTACATATTCTGTTTCACCTTATTTACAGATGACATCAAAAGTATGAAAGACGTGTATTTCATGTTGTTGTTGGATGTGTTGTACAGAGAGCACTGAGAGTTGATTCATAATTGATCCATGTTTATTAGAAGTTTAGAGGGTGAGTGGTAGTTGAGGTGAACAGTCAGCTAGAAGTTGGTTTAGGGGATCCATGCGTCCTTAAAGATGCTCCTGGACCTAAATATGTTTGCATGTTCTGAGTCATGCAAATAAAGAAGATTAATTTAATCTTCCCTAATTAATCACCCCTCTATTATTAGAATAGAATATTCTATTACACTCCCCTGCAATTTCTATCAGGGGTTTTTTATAATGCGGTATAAATAGTCGCATGCATGTAACAAGGAATAGAAAGGATCTTATGGAAAGGTAGGCATAAGTCCTCAGAAGTAATCTTTCACATTGGTTTTATGAATGAGCTGAAAAGCCTTGGAGACCTTTTAGGAGTTTCTTGGTAGAAATAATGCACTGCCTAATAAAATACAAGTCTTCTCAACTAGGTATGAAATTGCTGTTATCATTAGAAAATCATTGACTGTCTGGTTGGGCATAATGTGCAATAAGTTACAGACATGGATGTAAAATTTAGCATTGGAAATATTTTCTTGAAAACAGAAAGACCCAAATATATGCTGCAACATCAGTACTTGTAACCAGAATTTAAGGTCTGAACTCTACAGTTTGAAAACTAATTGAGGACAGACAAAATAATCTGTTCATCTGAAGAGTAAATGAGCATACAAGCAAGGTGAAACCCTCATTTAAACTCAGATACTAAGGGATAGTACAGTATTAGAAATTATTGTGTGCATTATGTTGGAAGAGACAGAAAGAACCTACTTTGAAAAAGAATAAAAGCGGTACAAGAAAGAAGTTTCTTATTTTGGTTTTTTGCAAACCTTATTTTTTAGAACTTTAAGTACTCTTTGCAGTAAGGTGAATCCATGCAGCCATATAAAGCCCCAAGGTGGTGGAAACAAAGCAGTTCTGATTAAATCCAGATTATCTAAATACCCTCTCCATATCTTCCCAGTGATCACTTACAAATAATATTCGATATATAAATGTTTGCAGTTAATCCTTTGAGTTAAAAATGTAAAGAATTTGTATCATAATCTGAATTACTAAAACTACATGTATTCTGTTTTCTTATTGCTTCCTTCAGTGGATTTACATGGCTATGTAATGGAAGTTAACAAGAAATTGCTGTTTGTTTTCAGAGACCATATGGAATTCAGCAGAAAAGGTATTGGAAATGGATAAATTTTCCTTTCTGTGTTCTGATTTGAGTAGGTACATGAAGAAAGAATAGTTGTCAGTAAATGGAAAGTTAGAAATAATGACTGAAAAGAATTGCAGCCCTGGTAAAGCTATAAAACACACAGGTTTGCTGCAGATAACTTATAAGTTTGGACACACTGGGCAGGTTGTTGACAATCTGAACATGTGCATCAGGCATTCCGTGTTGTTCTGGAGGAGAGCATCTGACTGTGCCTCCTGTGCCAGGGAGGTACACCTTACACTGCATGCAGGAGTCCTTTTCCTCTGATTGCTGTAAGAGGTACCTGACTGGATCGCCCTACATCTTCGGAATCCACATGCTCTACTTTTTGAGGAGAGCTAGAATATAAGTATGTCGTGGGAGAGTGCAGAGGAAAAAGCATACACAGATCTTCTTCCAGAAGTTGAGAAGCACTTCTGTGTTCCAGAGCTCTGTTTTCTCTTGTGAAAAGCAAACTATCCAAAACAAGTAGAGGATATGATTATAACCCTCATAAAGTTGAAAGGTGTTAGCTATTATTGTCATTACCTCATAGTCCTTAGAGTCAGTTCTTGGGGATAAAAAACATCTGGGTCTCATATACGAAATCTTAAGTAAATTAATCTATTTGAGCAATTTGTTAAATGAAAACGGGGCAGTGACAACAAAAATAAAGGGAATATGCTACTTCCCTGTCGTATAATAACCAGCACGTCTAAACATTATTTGTCTTATTTTTTCCCCTGGGAAATCAATGCTACAAGAAAGACAAATTCATAACAGCTGAAGAGCAATTTGTATGCCAGCATTCTCCATATATCTTCAGATAGGGGTATGTCCTGACAGGCATCAGCATTAAACAGCTTGTATCAGAAAACATGTTTCAGTATAGCAAAAGGCAAAGGGGACTATTATAGGGAGGCCTTTTATAATTTAAAAAGGAGTAAGGTGTCTAAAATTTTCCTTCTGAATATTAAGTGGAGTTGTTGTGGGCATTCAGTACAATATTTAGCTTGTTATATTTGAATTCATGTGAAAATAAGAAAAATGCTACACAAAGCATAAATGGTGAGGAAATGTGGATTCCAGTGAGGAACCCAAATTTACCTGTCAACTTCCAGCTTAAGTGTACTGCTGTGTACTTATACTATGTTAAATTCATGGAGCACATACATGATGTTGTTAGGAAACACTGTTCTAGGATAAGTTTCTGGGTGTAAAATACTGTCATAAAAGCATTGGAAGAAGACTTTTAGTAATCAAAGTAAGGTCTGGAGAAAGGCATCTATACAGACAAAAATAGCTAGATTTGAACGTTGTTTTAAGAGGTGAGACATTTAACCTGTATTAAGAGAACTAAAACCTAGAACTGTTTGGAAAATGGCGGGTTAAAAAAACCAATTTTTTAGTTAGTTTCAACAGTGCTTTGTGTGTTATTAAAAAGATGAGAATATGGGATTTCTGGTCAAAAAGAATGATGCCCTAGCAAGATGGGGTGCAAGAATTTAGATAAGCTCTACTAAACTGATTCAAACCAAAAACTAAAGTTTCAGGTTTTCCAAATTCTGGTTGACTGTCATGCCATCAAGCTAAAACACTGTTAAAGAGTTTTGAATTACATTCTGGACTGCACCACATAGTAACCCTTGGTACTCAGTGATGAGCATATCTTCAGTAGCTCCGAAGTAAGACCTTTTTGAAAGCAGTGGGTAAAATACACTTCAGTTACCATCTGATCAGAATGTCAATTTGGTAAGCTTTCAGAGTTTCTCTGTCGTGAAAGTAATGTAATGCTATGTGAAAGTAATGCTATATGACACCTGTTTCCTCTGTCATCCAGAATATAATATTTAGTAGTACTGACAACTGGGAAGGGAACTCAAGGAAAATAAATGCTGTAAATTGAATGTTTACAGAACTTGATACCAGTGTTTCTGAGTAGACTCGTCGAGAGCAGTTCTAATCAACTGCTAACGTTCTTTCATACTATGAAAGCCAAAGGAACACTGGAAACAAATTTACTGGGTTTTTTTTCTTTTATATTTATCTTAGTAAACACCAATTTGAAATTTGACATTGAGTCTTATCTTCTACTTTCACACCATTATCTAGATAGAGTCTAAAAGTAGTCTTTTTGCCAACACCCCTGATGTAACACATGGCTAACTTTTAAACAAAGGTCCCATTGCAAGTGTTTGTTGTGAAACATGTATCATTAAAATTATTCAACTGAAATAATGCTAAAGGGTGGGTGTTCAGGAAGGTGGGACCAGGCTCTTCTCAGTTGTGTCCAGTGACAGGACTAGGGACAGTGGCCATAAACTGGAAAACAGAAGGTTCAGCCTGACCATGAGGAAACACTTCTTCACTGTGAGGGTGACAGAGCACTGAACAGGCTGCCCAGAGAGGTGGTGGAGTCTCCTTCCCTGGGGACTTTCCAAAGTTGCCTGGACTTGTTCCTGTGGGATCTAGTCTAGGGGATCCTGCTCTGGCAGTGGGGGTGGACTAGATGATTTCTAGAGGTTCCTTCCAACCCCTTCCACTCTGTGACTCTGTGTAAATACAAATAACACCGTTTAAGTGCAGGAAGTAATTTCAGCAGAGTGAAAATTCTCACTGCTGTGCTAGGTGGAAAGAAGGAACAGAGATTTGGGGAGCAATGCCCCAGAACTATGCTTCCCAAATAACAGCACAGAAAGTTTTGTAGTATGGACACATACATAGGAATATCTGCTGCTGTATGTACGGATACATATACACTTTCTTTCCTCAAGCAGCAGGAGAAGAGTAATAAGCTCTTCCTGCTGCCTTTTCTCACCCACTTGCTGTGTTGACACCAATACAGACAGAATTAACAAAATGTTCTATGGACTTTTTTGATGAGAAATGTTTTAGGGCTGCAAAGTCCCTAGTCATTTGTGCCTTGAAGGCTAGATGAGAAAGATTGTCAAGGAAACAAATAATATTGAGTTACAATAGAAAATGTTGCCTCTAGAAGATTAGGGAGATAGGCACCAAAGATCTACCAGAGTAATCTGTAATTGCTGTGGCTTTCACAACAGAACAAAACACGGCATTGATACCGTAGGGTTTTGATGTGGAAAGGTCATTTGTAAATGCTTTAATGCAACTTCAAGGAACATGAAAAAAGATGGGTGGCAAAGACAGTTTTGACATCATGCAGAAAGCACAGTCCTTTTCTGAAATGTGTTCCAGCTAACTGCCTGGGTTGTTTCTACACACGTTAAAGGTTTTTAAACAATAATATCTTGTGAAGAACTGTTCAGGTTTTTTTCAGTCCAAACTGGAATGTGATGTGATCATATGGAAATTCAGTGAAGGCCATGTGAATTTAGTCAATGGGAAAGGAACGTATCTTTTGTGTACCTATTGATGGATACAGTGACCCAGAGGTCACTGTTTAATGACATCAAACTTTATGATGTGATTATATCACAAATCAGGATTCAAGTGTTTAACAAAGCAAACAATTTAACATTGATATAATAGGAATTTGGAAATCCTTCCCTCTTTCCTTTACCTGAAAAGTTCCTGTGTAGCAGCATGAGCTTATTTGGTAAAGCAGTCTGGTTTGTTTTTTTTTTTCATTTGTTTAAATACTCATGGTAAGAGCTGTTGTTGGGCTATTAAATGAAAACAGCTTTTGCATTGCATCAGAGCAGAGTGGAACTCATATCTTCCAACTGGCAGCTAACATACTGTCAGAAGCATGCAAAAGAAATTCAGCTGCTGTAAAAGAATAAAACCTTCATTTCCCCAAAGAACTGGTGTTTTAAAAATTGAAATGCTATCACTTTTCTGCTTTTATTCATTTTGCTTTTTAGTGTAGATTGTATAGTACCCCCCTAAAAGAAAGGAGAAAAAGGTTAAAATGGAGCCTGGCCTAGGAGGATGTCTTCTGACTGAAACATACCACTCACTTTTCAATCCATCTCTGAAAAATAACATTTTTATGGAGAAGGCTGAGATGCTCAATGGTTTTTTTTGCCTTGTTCTTCACTGGCAAGGCCACAAGCCATATGTCCTGAGGCCGGAAAAAGAAAAAAAGCCATATGTCCTGAGTCACAGAAGGCAAGGGCAAGGACTGGGAGAATGGAGAACCATCCATGGTTTGAGAGGATCATGTTCAGGAACACTAAAGGAACCTGAAGGTGCATGAATCCATGGAAACTGATGAGATACATCTGCGGATCCTGAGGGAACTGGCA
>NW_010231673.1:0-3795 GCF_000690775.1 Eurypyga helias | reverse complement strand
TGTGTATATATATATATATAAAAATCTATTTTTTATATAGAATGTGAAAAACATGCTCACTTTTTACCAACATCCTCAACACTCTACCTCATTTCTTAATTGTCAGCTATATTTCTATGATTTAAACATTTTCCTTGCATAAAGAAAATCATGTATTTGTTTGAGCCTACAAAAATAAATATTGGTGAAAATAAAAGATAGACTAGATACCTTGAAAAATGTGTATTAGATCTATTATTAGACATATTTAAGTCTGGACTCTCAGTTAGACACTAAAAAAAAATAATTTTCAAGACTGTAATTTCAGCTGAAACATAGCTTACAGATCTCCAAGACCTTCAGATGTCCATTTTGTTCCTGAATATTTTTGCAAACCTGTGCAGGTGCTGATGTTGCCTCATAACAAGTTGTTTGGAGCCTTTAGCTCAAAACTAGAAAGCAAGTGGGGAAAATTTCTAGCAAAGGATGTGTCTCATGAATGATTCCTAATTCACTGGCATGTTGAGATCAAGCTTGATAAATGCTGCTTGCAAACATTGGTTTAGAATGCTAGAAGATCAGGAGCGTTCAAACAATAAATCTAATCAATATATTCTACAATATATTATTGTAGGCTATGGTTATCTCTCTAAACTGTAAATATTTCTTCTTACTAGTCTACGTCTCATACTGACCTCAGTCAAAAAATCATCTACCTCGAGCAAGTTTGAACCAAAAGCATCTAATAAACAGTTGCCTTTGCAAGAGTGGAGAAGTTAGGCTTGCTTTGGTTTAGTTTAAGTGTGCTGAAATTTAAATTGCAATGTATTCGATGGGGTCATTTGCCCATATATTTAACATCCTAAAGAACTCATTTCAAATACCTTCACTCTAGTGTAGATAAAATCCTGAACCTTGACCCCAACTAAAGTAAAATGTTATAGCTATGCTACTATTATTTGTAAGGCTAGGTTTATAAACCACATTTTCTAAGTATGGGAGAGATTTTGTAGGCTTAGATTTGATAGTTTATGCTGTTTCCTGGTCTCATTTACCAAGTCTAGAAAACCACAATGAAAGAATACTTTATAAGAATAATCTTAAAAGTATGAATTTAGTTTTCACACTCTTAAGGAAATTGCCATTTTATTTACAAGACACGTAAATCTAACCCCAGAAAGGACTCTTTCCTCTCATACTACATTAGAAAGGAAAGCACACTGGCTAGAAAGTCTATGTCTTTTTATTTTTGTTGTTGTGGGGTTTTTGTTTGTTTGTTTGTTTTAATATATTAAAACCAATCCAAGGCAAATAAATTATTCTTAGGAACATTAAGGAAAGTTCATACCTAAAAATAGTGTTGATTTTGATTTATCATGGGATATGGTTAAAGTAGTTAAGGCTCACAAACTGAGACTGAGCATCGCTCCAGTGTAGTACCAAAGGCCACACTTAGCCAACCCAACAAAAAATTAGTACCCTGCAGACATACAGCCTTCATGAATTTAAGTCCTTGAGCCTCATAGCTTTGCATCCTGGAATATGCAGTATTAAGAATCCAAAAGAAAAGAAAGACCATACACTTCCTACAGCACATATTTGTGATATGTAGATTTATCACTGACTCCTTCAGGATATCTATAACTTTGCTTAGATATTTTACTTGAGATTCAGAGTGTGAGGGCAGAAAGGAAGTAATAAAAATTACTCAGTGTAGATTAATAAGGAATAACTATTTATTAAACTAAACTACTGAGTTGAGTTTAAGCTTAACTAAAATATAAGTAAGCCTATGTCAGCCATCAGAAGACTTAAAGCGTATTCTTTTAGGTCCACAAGATCTTAATAATCTGAAAACTAATTCTTATTATACCTTGAAAGCAGTAAAGGAGCTATGCAAGGTGCAACAAACTATTTTGTGAAGCAGGAAATGCTAAATGGAAGTTCAGACTTTCAAGCACAACTTACATTTATGCTTTAGTGGCTTGCACAGTCAGACAGCCTGTGGTGGTGCATTTCTTTCCCTCTTAACTACTGGACAGCTTTATGGCCTTAGAGATTCCCATCAAATCTTAGCCATTGTGCAGGGAGTTTGGTGGTTAAGCGCCCCTTATCATATCAAAACACTCTCGCACTACCAAGGTGCGGAATGGCTATACTAGGGATCAGTTGCCTGGTTAAAGGGGGGGATGAGAGGGAAATCATTCATCCCCTGCCAGCCTTGAACCTTATCGCTGTCTGGGTAGATTGGTACCAGCTGGGAATTGCAATGACTGTCCACCCCAATTATGGGGGGCCTAAAGGTCAATTATCTCACAACCCTATAAATAGTGGTTGCAAGGATGCCTCTTTGAGCTCTTCTGGACCACAGTGGGTTGTGCTCAGCATCTTCCTCTGAGTGGAATGCCTCTCAGTTTGTAAACTCAAGTTTGTAAAATCAGAGAACAGTCAACACAACCTGGGCTGAAAAACTTCCTTGAGGCTCAACTCTTCACCTGTGAATACTTTCACTGAACTCAAGAGGAAATATTAACAGGTACCTTCATACAAGTACATGTATATCTATATCTATCTGTGTGAGTGTATGTATGCAACTTTGCATTGATAACTTTAAGTCTTTGATTAAGTAACTGTACTGATTTATTGAGGGTTAAGTCCTGCTAGGGAATTGTATGACCTAACTGTGTGACATATCTGAATAGTGTTAAAGAACTTTGAATTACTGCTGCCCCACATTGTTGCTATCTCAAAGTTTCTCACCAAGCATAAAACTCTACACACTCTGATCCTTTACCCAATTTGTTAGGCATAAACTGTTGACCAGGTCTGGGACTAGAGGTAGATTCAGCCACACCTAGACTTTTCTTTTGAGGAGTTTAGAGAGCAAGGGGGTCCACTCTGAACCTTGTGACCCAACAGGAAAAACTTCCTTGTCCCTTTTCCCTAGCCTGTATCACAACAATCCAATCCTGCCTTGATTTCCTGACTCTGTAGATAATTTTTAATTCATGTACAAACTATTTTAATCCATTGCTAATTTGATCTTGCCTTTATATGCTTTTCCATGTTGAATAAGTAGTGGAGTAGACCTTGCCATTGAATTCTATTAAGTCACGCTTCTTGCAAATTCATAGTAAAAATAATAGCTTTTCCCCTAATATTTGTGATGCTGATCTTTTAAGTGGTCTGAGACACTCAACATAGTCCCCCTTTTGTGACACAGCTGCACCAGCCATCCTGCACACAAATGGTATTTTATCAGTGTGGTAGATAAGTATCTGAAGACCCTGTTTACCACCACACCTCAAATTTATTGGTTAATAATGTCTCCAAAACAAATTAGGCAACACATTTGCCACTGCTCAGATGTTTTGACAACAATGGAAAACAAGTTGTGGTCTGGTTGGAAATTTGCTCCATATTTTCAAGTTCCATTATAGCAAAACGTCATGCCCCATTCAGTAGGAACTATAACTGGTCAGTGTTCCACTGGCAGAGAAGGAAGCTGTGCTCCATTTTAGTAGATGGTAGAAGCATAGGATTGACAGGAGCATACGAGATGTCTCTTTAGGCTGTTTCTTCAGAACTGTTTATTGTGAAGTTTTTACATTAATTTAGGGTATAAGTTATTAACCTACTATATTAATAGGTGCAAAATAAGTACCTTAATAAAAGAGCGGGTTTAGGTAGGGAAGAGTTATGTAAATTCTTCCAGGAAAAAAAGCCCCTGTAATTCCACCGCTGGTCACTAGGTGGGGAGCGAGAGCCCGGCACAGGGCCGCCCCGGGGCGCGCCGGCGGGCAGACCCGCGGTACT
>NW_010231672.1:1221-2104 GCF_000690775.1 Eurypyga helias | reverse complement strand
GCAAATGCCAGGAGGAGGAACTGGTGATGGAGCTGCAGTTATGGACATTTCCCTTTGTACCCTGAGGACTTGTCCCTGGAGGAAAAAGCCCTGAGAAGTCAGCAAAAACTTCTGCGAGCACAGCTTATTCCAATTGTCAGGCAAAACCCACCCAAATGCCTCTCAGGAAGAGCTTTTGTAGGTGCCTTTCCTGAGCTTTGTTGTTTCTGGCTGAGGATGCCACTGGGAGTGGGGGCTCTGCTGAGGCTCTGCAGGATTCAGTCCTGCCCTACAGCAACAGGAACACAGGAACACAGGCTGATCTCCACTGAAATCCACTCAGGATGCCAAAGAGCTTTTCAGCGTTATTGCCCCCAGTTCACCCAAGTGAAGCGCAAAGCTGTGGGGATTTGGTTTGGTTTCTTCTGTTCCAGTGCCCCCACCACACCTGAGGAGTGTTTTTAAGGCAGAAAACCTTGGCATTTTTGCTGCACTCCAGGTGGAACCTTGTGGGACCTGGGAGACAAAGGCACTGTGCCTTAGCGCAGAGTGAGGACATTCGGTCTGTCCTTGAGCCCTGGTGTCCGATGTCCCATGCTGGCAACTATTGAAGCTGGGGACAATCATACTCAGGTGTTCTGTACCGTGCTGAGGGCAGAGGAATAAAGTTTCCAAGATAGGAGCTCCAAACCCCTCACCTTGGCTCATGGTTACAAGGATGATCTGAGCTCTCCTCTCCCAGCTACGGACACAGACGATTCATTGCAGCTGCCCACATACAGCCCCACAGCAGCATTTCCATGCCCCAAGCACGGTGGTGTCTTCTCCACAGGGCTATGAGATAACACCGTGAGATGCTGTGGAGGAGCTATGCCCTTCCGGAGAACAACCTGCAGCCAGGCAG
>NW_010231672.1:0-1198 GCF_000690775.1 Eurypyga helias | reverse complement strand
GACGGGCTGTCTCCAATGGAGAATGAGATAGTTTGTGTTTCCTTTGGCCTGCAGATTGAGAGGGGACTTGTGACACTTTAATCCCATGGTCTCCATGCACGGCAGGACCCACAGATGTTGGTTGTGACCTGACCCCCTCAGAGCAGGAATTCCAGCGATGAGAACATGGGGAGCAGAGACAAGAGGAGAAGCTGTGAAATGCCACGTGATGCAGGCAGGACAGGGACAGATGGTTGGCTCGTTGGGACTTTCTCCTCCTCAGGGATGAGGTCACTTGAAAGGTGACTGAGTCCCCATGGCCTTAAGGACAGAGGCTCTGCTGGGTACAAAAGGAGACCAGGTATTTTTCTGGGAAGGCATCAGCATGGCAGGGAATGGAAGGGAGGACACAAAATTCCCCGTCCGGTGGCATTACCAGGAGCAGCTCCCTCTCACTCCCTGCCTGTGCCTGGATCTGTTGCTCCTGGGAGATGTTTCCCTGAGTGTCCCCCCTTCTAACTCAAATCTACCCATGCTCACAGACCCCTTCGCACCCGCTGTCTGCTCAGCATTGCTCGCAAACCCCTCCTCCTATTAGGGCACTTCCCAGAGGCATCAACAGTAAGGGACTTCTGATTCCCATTTACACGAAGTGAGTAACAAAGTCTATGACAAGGAATAGAGGGGCCCTGCCCCCAGCCAGATGGAGGAGAGGGAAAGCAATGTTTACTGGAATTTGTGCATTCGATGGCCTGGCATATCAGATCTGCAGGAGTGCCACTACTGGTCACAGGTGCACAGTGTACCCTCATGCCATCAATCTGTAGGGGGTATAACCTCAGTGGTGGAGCTCAACAAACGACTGTGTTGGAGGCTGAAATCAGCCTGACTGGGAAGGAGTGGCAAAAGCACCCCATTCTGACTGTCTCAGAAGCTCCGTGCATCCTTTCCATCTCAACAGAAGGTAATTTAAGGACCCAAAAGACCAGCAGTGGGCTTTTGTTATCACTGCCATAGGGACTGAGGACATTGAGCAGCTGTCTGCCTTGCCTGGTCTCTCACAGGACCCTTCTGTGGTGGGGCTGCTGAAGGGGACAGACCAACAGGTGCCAATCGCTACCACAACAGTGCACGGGCAGGAGTATCACAGAAAGCCCCACTCCTTGCTTCCATAATCTGATTCAGCAACTGGAGAGCCAAGGGGCGATCAGCAAGACTT
>NW_010231671.1:0-3689 GCF_000690775.1 Eurypyga helias | reverse complement strand
CAGAACCTAAGAGAACGAACCAGAAGCTAGCAGAACCTAACAGAACGAACCAGAACGAAGCAGAACCTAAGAGAACGTACCAGAAGCTAGCAGAACCTAAGAGAACCTAGCAGAATTCAGCAGAGTCTAACAGAACGTATCAGAATCTCTGAGTCTAACAGAATCTAACAGAACGTACCAGAACCTATCAGAATTTAGCAGAGTCTAACAGAATGTATCAGAACCTATCCGAACATATCAGAATCTAACAGAGTCTATCGCAACGTATCAGAATCTATCAGAGTCTAAACAGAACCTAGCAGAACGTCTCAGAACCCAACAGCACCTAGCAGAACATCTCAGAATCTAGCAGAACGTACCAAAACATATAAAAAACATTCCAGCAGAACGTATCAGATTCTAACAGAATCTAGCAGAACGTACCAGAACCTATCAGAATCTATCATAGTCTAGCAGAATCTAGCAGAACGTAACAGAACCTAGCAGAATCTAACAGAATGTGTCAGAAACTAACAGAACATACCAGAATCTATCGGAACGTATGAGAATCTAACAGAATCTAGCAGAATGGACCAGAACCTAGCAGAACGTATCACAATCTAAGAGAATGTATCAGAATCTAACAGAGTCAATCAGATTCTAACAGAATGTATCAGAATCTAGCAGAACGTATCAGAACCTAGCAGAGCCTATCAGAATGTAAGAGAACCTTCGGAATGTTAGAGAATCCATCAGAGTCTAAGAGAATCTATCAGAATCTAGCAGAACGTACCAAAACATATAAAAAACATTCCAGCAGAACGTATCAGATTCTAACAGAATCTAGCAGAACGTACCAGAACCTAGCAGAACCCATCAGAATCCTTCAGAATGTCTCAGATGCTAACAGATGCTGCCACAATGTCTCACAATGTCTCTGATACTACCGGATGCTGCCACAATATCTCAGAATGTCTCAGATGCTACCAGATGCTGCCACAATGTCTCAGATGCTACCACAATGTCTCACAATGTCTCAGATGCTACCACAATGTCTCACAATGTCTCAGATGCTACCACAATGTCTCACAATGTCTCAGATGCTACCACAATGTCTCACAATGTCTCAGATGCTACCACAATGTCTCACAATGTCTCAGATGCTACCACAATGTCTCACAATGTCTCAGATGCTACCACAATGTCTCACAATGTCTCAGATGCTACCACAATGTCTCACAATGTCTCAGATGCTACCACAATGTCTCACAATGTCTCAGATGCTACCACAATGTCTCACAATGTCTCAGATGCTACCACAATGTCTCACAATGTCTCAGATGCTACCACAATGTCTCACAATGTCTCAGATGCTACCACAATGTCTCACAATGTCTCAGATGCTACCAGATGCTGCCACAATGTCTCAGATGCTATCAGAATGCCTCAGATCCTACCATGTTCTACCAGATCCTACGTAGATGCTATTGCAAGGGGCCATTTCCTACTGGAATATATGAGATCCTGCCTGATTCCACCAGAAGGTACCAGATTCTACTGGTCGGTGTCTACCAGAAGTTATCACAATGTACCACGATGTATCTAAATTAATATATACAAATACAACTAATAATGAAATGAATAAATAGTTCTTATCTTAATTTTATGAGCTTCCTTATTTCTTTTTCCTCTGATTCTCCCCTCCACTGGAGGAGGGGAGGGGGAATTTGTGAGAGCAGCTTTGTGGTATTTTGCTAGCCGGAGTTAAACCATGACATCATTCTAGCCATCATCAGCTTGTGCTTCCTATGGTTATCTAAAAAGTAAAGGTAAAGAGAATCAGTCAAGTTTCTTTCTTGGTTCCTGCAGTAATGTAATGTTTAGGAAAATTGTGCTTAAATGGTTTTTAAACTGGACATAATTACTTCACTTTCTACCAAATTCAATTATTTCCCCAATAAAATTGCATGTTTTTGTCTTTCACACTACATAAGAGCTGCAACAATGCTCATCTGCATTTCTGTGTCCAGCACAATCTTTGTATTCATGAAGGCTTCATCTCTGACACACACAACAAATAAAAGAGCAATTGCTATACTGAAAGACATACTACTATCATAATCTTTGAGAAGGTTGCCAGTATATGATACAATAAAATTTAATGATGAGTACAACAGTCCATTAGCATTTTCTTTTAATTTTTAGTGTATTCCCTTTCAAGTAACTATAATGCATAATAGCTGCATATCAGAGCTGGACTTTCAAGTCAGCAATTACAAAAACAGAAAATGCTTTGAAAACCACAGCTTCCCATGCCCAGCTAAGTCCATATTCTTGGTTGCCGTGACAATTAATACAAACACACTTACACTACAGTATTTAGTTTCAAAAAACATTTCGTAATCAGTCAACCCTCACGGCTTTTCAGAGCCTGAGGTGCATATACCCTCTCTGAATAAAGACAAGCACAGCTACTGTCCAGACTGCTGCTCTGTGTCCTGGAAAGAGGTTCTGTGAGTTCCCTCCCGTCATCTCCACACAGTCCTTAGGGCCTTCAGTGTTCTCACTCTGCCCAACGTTAGTATTGCCCTGGAGAAAAAGGGAAAAGGATTCAGTTGACACAGGGACTGATTCCTGCTCCCTCCACACAGCCCTTTCTCTCACAAGCTGATCTGTAGCATTGGTCCCATCAATAGGAAGGTGGAACTTCACTACTCAGATAAGTAATGAAATAATGATGCAAACATTCTATAGCATTAATATCTACAGTTTATAAAAAACCTAAGTGCAGGATCTTCTGCTGAATTCCCATGTTAGGAACACTCTGCAGGGCCTGTTCCCCAGCATTACATATTGGGAGGAGCAGCTGCAGGGTATTAACAAGCCCACTGTGTATCAGCAGGACAGTTTTTTCTTAACGCTTCATAAATACAGATCTCACAATTAACATGACACCTTCCTCCAGCAAAGATTTTGAGATGCATGCAGCAGATAGAGTTCCCCCACGTACACTGACAAATAAAACACTCTTCATCTGAAGTCCTTAAATCATCTACTTGTACATGTCCCATTCTTTTATCTCTTATGGCTTTCAGTTTCTGGGGTGGTTTTTTTTCTTTTTTTTTTTTTTTATATTAGTCTTCTAGTTTCTCACCCAACTGCTACTACTTATTATATCTGACTTTTTCTCATAAATGGCTTTTTCTTTTGCCTTAATCCAAACTTCATTACTTTACTTGATATTTGATTTACAAAAGCTCCTCTGTAGTTTATCGACTCTGAAATTCTTTACTCATATAAAACTCAAAACACTCATTCTTAAAGTCTCCTCAAATGTAAAATTCTAAAATGCTGGGGGAGGGGGTGGAAGTGAAGGGGTTTGATGGTATCTCAGTGCTTAATTTTTCTTTAAGTGTAGGCAACAAAGTGTCCCAGTGTTAGTTTAACAAGAGTTTGTTCACTTACTAAGTTCCTGGAGTGATAAAACAGGATTATATCAATTCCAGTCAATAATCAATACCTGAAAATTACTATAAATTAATGAACTTACCAAGAAGTGCATCCCCAAGACACCTTCCTACCACTCTTCTTTTACAACAGTTTTTGTTGTTGTAGGGATGTTTTTTTATCAGAAAAAAAGTATTTGTATGTCACGATCATTATTTGGAATTTGCATTACTTGATGCTCATTTGCAGGCTGTCAAGGTATT
>NW_010231670.1:0-12134 GCF_000690775.1 Eurypyga helias | reverse complement strand
CTCCGACATCGCTGCAGAGACTTCTTCCTAATCAAAAGAAAGTAATTGGGCTACAGTAACCCCGATGCCTGAATTTATAGCGAAGCGGTGATCTGTGATTGGTGCTTTGCAGAGCCCGCCTAACTGTGAGCCAGGAAGAGCTTTTCGTCCTCCGAGTCTGTGTTTCTTCGGAGTTACAAATTCATAATTTTTCTAAAATGCGTTCCACAAAATCACCCCAGTTTCTTAGGGGGGTGAAGAGAAGACAGTGGGCTTTCATTCGGGGGAGTTTCTTGCTGTTGGGAGCACAGAGGAGAGAGATAAGACGTGTTTAACCCCGCGTTGTGAAGCCAGAGAGACCCCGTGAACGGCAAACTTTTGTTTTTCCTTCTAAATTAAAATAAAACTCCTAAATAAAAAGTCTAACCTGTAATGCAGGCTTATTCTTTAGGGGGTTTTCTCCAGATTAAGATAGAAACCGGGGGAGTAGCTTCAGTATTTTCGCAGTAAATAGATTTAGAAGAGAAGGAAGTAACACAATTTCGTGGCTGAGCTTTGAATATGGATAAAGATTCGGCTCCCTTAACCGTATCTTTAGGTATTGAGGATACAGTATTTCTACAGAATTTCGTGTTTTGGGAAAGTAAGGAAGCTTCAGAGGAATATATATACTGTTGAAAAGTGTGTGGAACTTGCCAGAGGTCTGCAGTTTTTGTGGTCTTCTGAAAGTGAACATTAAATTTTGATATATTTACAAATACTTTCTGTTTAAAAAATTAATCTGCCAATACCTACTTAATGCATATAGATTCAGAACAAAGTGGTAATTTAACGTTTTCTCAGTTACAGTAATGTATACTATTATTCTTTAGGACCTGGGAAGTCAGAAGGAGACTTGTAGGGGAAAAATGTCAAACAGGTATAGAAAACCTCATATATATCGGACATTACTTAAACATTAATGGAGTCAGCTGAAGCCTCACTTCTTCCCAAATAAATTAAATCATGTAGAAATCTGGCCTAAGTGAACAGAATGCTTTAGCCTCAGTATTACCTCTAAGTATTTGGACACAGATTTCCACACCCCAACCCCCCCCACCCCTGCCCCGAGGTTTCATAAAACCTGGTATTCTCATCTTTGAAAGAAAAGGAAAACACTTGCCAACGTAGATTTTCATCCAAATCCTCACAATATGGAAATAATTTTCAGACAATCCTCATAAATCTGATTTATTTATAATTATGAAAATTCCACTTAACAATTAAATCTCATAAAGTGATAACAAAATTTAATTATTTTTTTAAGGAGTGCTGCAATTTATTTGGGATAATTTTTGGTTAAATCAGGAGACAAAAGCTTCAAGTGGCTTCTAATTAAAAAGCAGCCAGTATTTTTTTTTTTTCCTTTGGTTGATAAGAAGAAATTAAGCCCACACCGAATACCTTGTAGTTAGTAAAAAAATGTCATGCAAATGTCAGCTGGCTATTTCAGCAAAGGATTGACTCTTCTAGCACTGATTAGTTTGAGATTCTGGAAGACAAATAGAATGTTGCAAAAGGCCCTGACATTTATTTTTTTACATTTAATGTTGAAGACACAATTAAGTTATACTTAATACTAAATAGTTTAGTTGAAGTAAGATAGATTAAAATGGGAAGGATAAATGAGATACATTCAAATAACAAAATTGAAAAATATGAATTTTCACTTTTTTACATTCTCTTTAGTTCTGTGTTTGTTTTGTTGTGTCTGCATGCAATCACAGAAAGGGAAAAATTAGGCCTTTCAGTACCCCGCAGTATAAAACAACTGAAAGGCATATTGAAGTGGGCTGTGAATTCTGCCATGCTACTCCTGAAGGTGATGTCGTTCCCACATGAGCAGCTACACCAAACTCACAGCAGCCAGGGAGATGGAGAGCTCAGGCCTGTAACTCAAATGAACAGTCTAAATATTTTTCTGAGAGGTAAAATGCAGTTACTGGTAGCAAGGTGAGAGCATCATGCGTATTTTCCAGGTTAAGCGGATGGATATGGGCATCAAGCAGAATCAGGCTGTGATACAAAGGACAGAGAAGGAAGGGTTGTCATCTGTCCAGGTTTGTTTAATTTAATGCACATTCTTCTGCGAATAAGGACTGAAAGAAGCTTAATGTGCCTTAATCTTTGTAGCTTTGTCAATTTAACATTAAATCTCTACAGATGTAGTTTATTACACTTGACATTGGTCAGGAAGCTGAGAACAACTGGGAGTGAGCTGGTAATAGGGATCATATGCAGTCTCCATGTGAAGAGATTAATATTTAAATGTGACTTCTTTTATACCAAATTTCAATCAAACAGTAAAGATGGAAAGTTCTCCTGATTTTCCTTTCTAAGCATCCTGTCCAAATGCAGGTTCTGTTTGTCTCCTACTCCGGACCTCAAACTAATTTCTTATGCCACCTTAAAATGCATAACCTTACTTCCCCAAAACAGAACCTCATTTCCATGCATCATCACACAACATGCCCTAGCTTCCTTCCTTACCTAGCAGTATAGGTGCTAGTGCAGATTACGGAAGATCCTACAAAATGCCAGTGTGTCGTCCAGTGAAAGTACCTTAAAAAAAAAAATGCTTAACATATAAGAAGTCATTCCTAAAAATGTAAAGCAGAGAAAACACTTGACTTTTTTCTTATGAAAACAGAAGCTCCACACAGAGTAGAAACAAGTTAGACATTAGAAAAATAGAGGCAAATTACACATTCCAACTGCAGGAGGAGAATAATCTCAATAAGCTGATTAGCCAAATTTAGATGAAAGCCTACCCTCATTTAATAACAATTATAATTTTTGGCATGGTGAATACTCAGAGAAAGTACAAACTTTTAATTGAAGCATGTTATCTTCTTGACAAAAAAATATTTTGAAGACATTCAGGGAATCACTCTCAATATTTAATAATAAAACCACCACAACAAGATCTAAAGACAATAGTCAAGTCTCTGACATGCTGCAACTATATTGACAATACTGATTCACCAATTGCAAAGTTTATAGACTAGGGAAGCGTTAAGATGTCAAAGGGCTGTCAGTAGTAAAGAATATATATATATCTTTTTAGATATATACTTCAGCTAAGCTAACAAAAACATACTGAGAGATGTTTCAGCTTTAGGGCAATCACATCTTCTAAAAAAAAGTACTGTGCTTTCTAACCACCTAATGCAATGGGTTCTAGTCCCATGGTCAAAGAACAGTCAGCAAGAGCAGGGAGAAGTTATAACCTCCTTCGACAGCCTATTCCAATAATTTCTTTCGTATGTTTAAGTAGAATTTCTTGTGTTTCAGTTTGCTTCCTGTCCTGGTCAGTATTTAGAAGACTGGTTCTGTCTTCTTTATTCTCCTTATCAAGGATCTGAACACATGGATAGGACTCCTCTGAGCCTTCTCTTCCTCCAGCTGTACAGTCTCAGCTTTTTCAGCCTGTCCTCATAGAGGAGATTCTACAGTCCCTTCATCATCTTTGTAGCCCTTCACTGAACTCAGTCCAGTCATGTCCATGTCTCTGTTGCAGCATAGAACTAGACACAGCACTGCAGATGGTTCTCCCTAGTGCTGATTGGGGGGAAACATTAATTTTCCTCAGTACGATTTTGCAAATAATACTTCTCCAGGCCAATTTGTGAAACCCATGTACAGATTAACCCTGAATGGCACTATTGCCACTCTTAGAATTTTGGCCGTTAAATAAAAGTAGCTTTAAAACCCAGTGTTACCTCTCACACAGTCCTTACTTTGAAGGCTTGTCAAGACTGGTTTCAACTACTTTAATTTGGCTCAGTGATCATGTAGTCCATGACTGTAGGACTTGTTCAGGCTAGTTGGAGTCTCAGCAAAACTGCCACTTTGAAAAAACTCCTTACATTCTTGGGTGATCAAAAGGTGGGCAGAGGTGACTTTTCTGCCTGCCATAACTGCTAAATATTTGCTAAGCACCAAAAAAAGAAGGATTGTACAAATGACAGCCTAAAGCATCAAAACATTCCTTCCAGCTTCTGAAAGCCTTTGGATCAGAGATCGTTTTGTGACCAAGTTTTACTTTGCCACCCATCCCCCATCTCTGGGACAGAATTATTGTTAGTAGTAACAGTATTAAACACAGTAATCACAGTTATGAGGAGGACTTTGTTCTACTGAGTTATGTAGACTATAAATTTTGTATTGTTTTCAGTTGAAGAAAAAGAGGAAGCAGGTAAATACAGAAAGACAAAGAAATATTAGGGGCCTAGATGCAAAAGCATTCAAATGTAGACCTATCTGTAACTCTCACTGAGTGCCTGGAAAAAATTGAAATGTCATATCTGAACCTGGGTAACAATCTCTTTATTCTCCCAGGTGAATAACACAGCCAAATGACAATTGTTTTTTTGTGAGTCAGACTGGAAATACTGATTCAGTCGGAGATGGAAATTGAAACTAGGCCATCAATACAGAAAGACCACGTCCTACGCATTCAGTGGCACTCAGGATGTACGTGTTATTAGATGCCATTTCCTAAGCTATCAAAGGTAGTTCTAGCTCTTCCCACTGAGTGAAGGAAAATGAGATGCTGAAAGATTAGCTGTGATAATAGACAGTTGACCAGGCTCCGCACCCAGCCTATGCAGCCACTCTGCTACTCTTAGGGTATCTGAAGAATGTGGACAAGAACTGAGCACGTGAAAAGTCATTCTGGATTTTTTGCATTATACAGGTTTACAAACTCAGCACACCCTGAGGAACAAATACCTTATTGATACTGAGCTGTACTAATTACCAGCTTAGCTTAGAAGATATGAATAAAATGAAAAATGTACAGTACTCAGAAATCAGTTTGTAAGGCATAAGGGAAGAAATTAAAAACATGTTTAACTGGCTTGCTCCAAAATTAACCTTAGAAAGAGTCTCAGTAGAGGATGCAATGTTTCCCTAGAGCTGCAGGTTTTCTCTCAATTTCATTTTATTTAATTTTAGAAAAACATTAGAAGTGAAACTAATAACCAGGGAAACTTGGTCTAGCACAATCCTCCCCGCCCTCGAGTAGAAAGTTTTATTCAAATGTTTGTGATTGTCAGCTATGAAATTAAAACGTTGTGTCAAACAGACTTGTGCAAGGTTCAGTCCTACACTTGGTAGAATTTTATTTATGATCTGAATTAATTGTCTATAGGGTGTCTATAGAAGTGATATGGGTACCAACAAACAATGAAATGCTAGAATGGTGGAGTAGAGTTTATGTATTGAAAAATGACTGATCAATTGGACACACTGTCTTCAAAACTGTGTAAGATACTTCATCTGGAAAGAAATAAGTCAGTTTCATTAATATTGGACAGTAGCAGTTGAGTAGTACCTGAGTACATCTCGATCTCCAGGTTAAAGTTAAGACAAGGAATCAACAACAGTATGTTTACTAAGCACAGGGAAAGGAACAAAATGACATCGTCTATAGGACAGATGAAGATGATCTTCCCCTGTAGTCAGGAACGATAGTCTCACTTGGAGTTTTAGTCCTACTTTTTAGTACTGAGCTTCAGGTAATGAGAAGTGAACAGTAAGAAGATACACAGAAAAGAGTATCAGCAATTATTAAAGAGTTCTAGGAACTATTCCTTAGTGGAAAGACACCTACTGTTGCAGTTCCCTGACTCAAAGAGAAGGATGAAAAACTAAAGTTTCCTCTCAAACACTTAAAACAAAAAGGAAAGAAGTAATCTTTCTTCAGGATACGTTGTAAAAAATACAAGAAATAATGATCTTTCCTGCAACAAGTTAGAAGTAAGGAAATACTTTCTAATATGGAATAGAGTGACACACTAGAAATGTTACTTGGGAAGATGGCAGAGTCTCCAAGAGTCAGGAAAATTGAGCAGCTGTTAGAAATAAAATGTGCTCAGTTAACTCCTGATGATGGGTGGAGAGCAACAAAAAATTGCTGATGTCTAAGTACTGGTAAATATCACAGAACTATTGATTAGAGAGGGTCTGTGTGGACAGGGGAGGAATGCAGGATATAATATACTTGGCATTTAGTAAGGTTTTTGGAACCATCTTGCACAGCATTCTCATTTGGGGTCTGAGGGAGTACAGGCAGGATCAGTAGGCTGTTAGATGCTTGAAAATAGGCCATAGAACATGGTCGAAGGTCCGTAGGTAACAACTTAGTGACTGCAGGCACTCTGTAAAGAAGAGAATACACCAAGGCTGAATGAGTACTTTATACTATTTTGTGTTTTCTGTAACAACCTGGATGATAAAAGAGAGTGTACCCTTAGCATCTCTGGATGATAATAGGTTAGGGGACATGGACAGAGACAAAAGTAAGGCATGCAAGTAAAAGGAACATTAATAAAGTTGATGAATGGGCCAAAAGAAATCTTGTGCAGTTTGTCAAAAGAAGGGCAAAGTTCTATGCATAAAGCAGAAGAGTTCCTTGCCTCAGCATAGACTGGGAAATGACTGGTCTGACCTGGACAGAACCTGGGGTTTGTGGTGGCTTTCTCAACTGCTGGATGCTTAAAGGCAAGCCTGCCACTGTGCCCAGAGCCTAAGCATAAAAAAAAAACCCTGCAAGCTGCTGGGGTTTCCAACCAAAGTATTTGGTTTACAAACAAAGTATTACTGTAACAAATGCAAAACACAGCAGTAGTGTCTGGAGATACCGACACAATGCTTGTCACCATTTTCCAGACTTGGCTTCCTCCAAAAATACAAAGCCCAAGACAAAACTCATTACATTCCTACAGGGATGCCCACAGTACATTCATTACTTGGAAACTATGCCCCAGAGAGACTGTTTGGATAGGGCAGTACTTTGGTTGCTGCTAAGTACTTACAACTCTGTAAGAACTGGCAAAGTTCAACAACAAAACTTACAGCCCAGTGCATCTCCTTGGGAACCCAACCAAGGAGATGAGCTGATCAGTGTCAGCTGTGCAAACATGGTGCTTACAATGCTTTCATGAAATGTCTTTCTAGCTTAATCAGTACTCAATGCATCAGGAGACCTGTGGTGCTTCAAATGTTAGTTTAGAAAACAGAATAAGAATTTAAGAGAAGTAGCCAAATGTCAACTGTGGCTGCCAAGTAGCTGCTTTGCTGTTTGCTCTCCCTTATCCAAATGCAGGAGCAGAGTTGTATGGTGTGCTATAGAGCTCTGAGCTCCACTGGCCACACTGGTCCTGGAAAACCAACTGGAGCAGTTGTTGATGTCATTTGGTGTCTTCCTGGGAGAAGCCTGGTGCCCAGGGAGGAAAACAACAGGGGCAAAAGGGCACTCTGGCCCCCAAGTGCAAGTTATTGACCCTGTCCCTTTACTCCCATGTCCTAAAACAGCTTCACATGAGGAACTACATATATTACTATCTTCCCAACACTGAGCTAAGAGTTCCCCCAGACTTCCCTTCATAGACCTATTCAGCCATGGCAGCTATTCAGTGAGCCTGTAAGACTTCAGCTTGTGCATGGGGTGGTGAAGATAAGGCCCATGCCTACCTCCTCCTTCCAAGGCAGAGTGAAATACACCAGAGTCACTACTCCAGAGTCATGGTAGACTGGCCATGAACAGCTGTCCTGACAACTAGTATGTTATTGTGTGAGAGAAACACCCCAGAAAGTGTATTTTTGCAAACAAACAGCATTGCTTTGAGAGGAACAGTGAAACATCTGGCCTTGTGAGGAGGAGGTGTGAGTGGTGGCAGGACCATGCGGTGCTTGGGTGTCAGTGCCTGCCAAGTACAACATTCCTACAGAAGTGCGTGTGCAGTGTCCCTTCCTGTGATCAGCTGTTGGAGAACAATCCTGTGATGTCATTTTCCATGAGGAAATGGCATACAGCTCCTGCTGGTTTGCAGAGCAACACAGCAGTGACTCAGACAACATGCACTTGTCGTTGCCCGCAGCTGGCACAGGACAAGGAAAGCAACAAGGAAAGCAAAATCTTTGTGGAAGATTTTACCCCTGTGTGGATCATCATCTGGTCTATAAGAAGCCACCCTGTGCATGGCAAACATGCAACCCAGGCTGTTGGGCCACGACAGAGGTCTTTTCTTGATTTATCAGTCCCTGTGTAGTTTCTGGAGTTCCTTCCGGAAGATGGTTTGAAAAAGTCCAAACCAGGGCTGCAACCCATCCTCCTGGTCTCTGACTGAGGGGAGCCTTTAAGTAAAAAGGTGGGAACGGCATTCTCCACCTCTGACTATCTCAGCTGGTGGGGAAGGGGAGAGATGAAATTAGTTATCAAAGCACCAATCACTAGATTAAATACATGACCACAGTCCCCCCAGATTTCTCATCCTACGTATCAAATAGATAAATATGATCAGCACACTGGGAATCTGATAGCTGTAACACTTCAACATTTAAGCAATGTGTGACATTGTTTACTACTTTTACTTAAGTAGCACGAACCACTTCTGCAACTATGCTACTGCCAGGAGATTCCTTCCAAATGGCAAATCCACAGATGCATGGGTGACTTGGGCCTCAGTCACAACATAAAATTTTTCTGTACTTAAAATATTTCTTACCAAAATCGTGTGGACTGCTTGGTCTCAGTAAGCACAGCTTACATGGCTTAACATGTTGAACTGAAGGTGGGGTCTGTGAGCACGGGGATACATGGAACAAGGACCACCCGGCTAGACTTAGAAAGTTGAAGTGTGCCAAAACCAGATTTTTGTAGTTTACATTCTAACACACATGTAGAGACAGGTCCCATTTGACCACGTCTCTGGGCTGTCCAGACAGGTTGTTGTAGATATTATGCACAAGGAAAGTTTAATGTTTAATATAAAATTTCCTTATTGATCATATTTGGCATTACATGGGGTTTTGATTTAGCGGAGTAATAGAGCAATGTATCGAAACTGCATCACAGGCATTTGCAATATACGGTTGAATCACAGTGTGAACTTGATTCTCATTACTGGTCTCTATATTATTGTCACAATGCTGGGCCTCCCCAGTCACTGGGAAGGAATACGTTGGTTTAAACCATCTCAAGCCCATCACTCTCTTTCATTTGTGGTGCAGTTTTTATAATTTATGTTATCAAGAATAAAAGCCACATCTGCACCCCCCTCCCCACCCCTGATGCTGGTCCGGCTTGCTCAGGAAGACACTATTCTTTGTCAGTCCTCTGAGGGAACGGGGTGACTCACAGCTGTAGCTGTTTCATAGAAAACCATGGTAATCCTCCAGTCTCACTAGTGTTGTGGTAGGTGCAGCTTTATTTACAGTGCATTGTTCCTCAAGCTCATTGTCTTTTTGCTCTTCAGCTCAGAGCTCTCTTCCACTGTAGGAGCGTGCTGGTCTGTTATAAGTGCCCAGGTTGTCGGTACAAGGATACAAGTTGTTTCATTCACCCAGATAGTCCAGATGAGATCACGTGTTTTGAGCATAGCAGATCACAGGAGCATGAGAACAGTGTGAAGTGGGGGTCTGTACAACCTATCTCATTCAGGAAAGACAGATTGCAGTTCCATTTTTCCTTTGAGAGTGACAGAATATTTTGATTTGGGAATGAAGAACCAGCCGCCAGTAACTGGAAAGAACAACGAATATGCAAGCCTGTCCAATACCATACAAAATTCAAAACTACAAGTTTGAAAAACATGAGTACCTTTCCAAATGATTATTCATGTATTTTCTTACCATGTAATGGCTGACAGTATTTTGTTGCTTAATATTTGTTTAAGAGTTGAAGCCTTAAATTCTCTTCCTATCTCATGAACTAAGAGAGGATTAAATTAATAACTGTGTTTATTAACTACTCGCACTGAGGTGATCAATACAAACACAATACCCTAGAGGAGACAGATCTTATTGTGCTAGATTTTAAAAGCAGATGAATTTATTATCAAGATGAAAATTAATTACCTGATGAAAAACTGAAATATAAGCAAGGCAGCTTAAAACTTAGAAATGGAAACCAAAAACTGAGTGTAAAAATCATGGGGATAGACAGCAAGTGTTCTCAGCACACTAGAGGCTTAGTCATTTGCCTCTATCTCACAAAATTAAATGTCTTTATTCCATGTTAATGTAAATCTGTCCTTATTCTACATGTACAAAAGTAGAAATGTTCTTGCTTGAGCACTGTCACTGTTAAGTATTGTCAAGCATTTGGGGAGCAGAAAGGGAGGGGTGCTAAATGTAGTGTTCTGCTGCTAATGAAGCACTAATGAGTGATGAAAAGAAAGTGATAAACAAACAACAACAAAAACAACCCTTAAACACAAACCTATTTTGGAATCCTTCTTTAGGCTAATAACAGCAGAAAAAGCTTGAATTTGATTACTGGTTTGTGACTTGACAGTTCAGTATAAATAAGAACTGTTACAAACATAGTACATTTTTTAAATCCCAGAATGTTTAAAACCCATTTTTAAACCATCCGCTCACGTGTTCATTCTTCCCAGAAAGAGAAAATAGGTATGCTTAGGAGTACATCATCTCTGAAGAGACACCTCATTATACCTATACCTCTGCACCCCTGCAAGAGGAAGCACAGTCGCTACAGCCTAGATAAAAGCTGTGGGTGCCCCTACTAGGTGAAATACAGTAAATGATGCAGACTTCAGTGAGGGTTGCTTAATTCTGGAAAAGAGGAAAAGACAAGATAATTCCCATGTTTCTTAACTTATTTCTTTTCTAAAGTAATGCAGATTACCTAGGGAGAAGAAAATTTTCATATAAACCATATTTGTTATCTTATTCTCAAAAAAAAACCCAAACAAACAATAAAGCCCCAACTCCCCAAAAAGCATAGATTTGATATTGACCATGAAAACAGCTAGGGACAGTATTAAAACCATCTTTGAGATGTCAGGGTAATGATTTCCTCTTTTAGGCTTTTATTATGAACATAGAAAGCAAAACACACCTTTGCTTTTATGATGGAATGTAATTCCGTTATTGTTAAATACACTGAGGGAAGTTACTTTTTCCTAATTTAATAACACAATAGACTACTTATTATATCTTCTAATATGGCACAGTATAAAAGAGTATGTAGAAATTATGTTTGCAGTTCCTACATAAAAGAATAGAATAAAATTATAACACTTCCCACCCCCCGCCCCGAAAAACTGGAACCATTTTTTGTGTTAATCTGGTAGTTATTCCAGTTTGAGTTGTTTTTATACTGTCACATTTGTAACATACTTAGACAAGGATTGCTCCTTACTTTCATACATTCTGATACAGAACCTTGTCTGTCTGCAATATAGATTTAAACCCTCTAAACAACAGATAAAGTTTCAAAAGCTTGACCTGCAGTACAAGACAAAGATGGTTTTCTTCCTCATCAAGGCAGCAGAAATTTTTATATTATATAGAGAAAAATAATTACACTACATAATATTTTGTAAAAAAAATGAGGAAAAATCCACCTAACTGTAACTCGAAATGAACAAAATAAGTAAAACTCACAGAATCATAGAATCATTTAGGTTGGAAAAGACCATTTAGATAATCAAGTCCAACCATAAAGCTCACACTTTCAACTTACCCCTTGACTGTGTCATTAAGCACCACGTCTACAGGTCTTCTAAATACCTCCAGGGATGGGGTCACAAGCACTTCCTTGTGCAACCCGTTCCAATGCCTTACAACCACTTTCAGGGAAGAAATTGTTCCTAATATCCAGACTTGTCCTCCCCTGATACAACATGAGGATGTTTCTTCTTCTGCTATCACTTGCTACTTGGGAAAAGAGAGCAACACACAAAATTCGGAAGTTTATAGAAAGTTAAATACAAACAAAACAACAGTGTAAAGGAACAGCAGTATGAAAACAATGAGAATTCAAAGTAATTAAAACAAACATCAGTCATAGCAAGAAAATAAAACACACAAACACAAGCATAACAAAAGGGTTTACACAAATCCAAGGCGGGGGGAGGGGTGGGGGGATGAAAATTTTCCCGTTGTTACGACAACACACGTGGTTGTGTTTTTTTTTGGGGTGGTGGTGGTGTAAGTTTTTGTGTACTTTGTGAGCTGAACAGCAGAGTTTAACAACAGCAAGCGATGTGTGTTCATCGGCTGTGGCGGAGGCAGAAAAATGGCGGGAACCCCACCCCCTACTCTGCAGTCCCCAACAAGGTCCGCCCCCAACACATAAAGGC
>NW_010231669.1:28114-37325 GCF_000690775.1 Eurypyga helias | reverse complement strand
GTTCACACCAGCCTCTGAGCCACTGTGGCCTCTGTGGCCTAATTCAGGCCACATGCAGATAAATTTCTTCCCACTGAGGGCAGTTGGAATACTTCTAGTGATTGCAATGCAGATGTCCTAATTCTCCCTTTAGTATTTCTATCACATGTCCATAATGCTTTAGATAATACTGAATGTTTTAAAGATCTAAAGCATCATATAAACATTTGCAGGTAATGTAGCAATAATTAAAATTGTAGATATATGATACACAACAGAGAAGCTGTGAATTACTTTTAATTGCATACAAATATTGAAATAGTCTTACAAGAGACTGACCCCTTAACCAGGTAGTCGGATTGGGTGGTCTTCGATAACAGCGTAGGGAGAAAAGACACACTGAGCTGTAGGAGAGACTAGCTGTGATAAGGCCTCTGCATGCGGATCTCCTAAGGGATGTACATTGCAGTTATTCCCATTTCCAAGAATTAGATTAGGCATTCCAGGGGATTATCATCCAGGATGGATTTAACAGAATACAGACTTATTTAATTAATTTAAATTAAATTTAAATTAAATTTACCAGACTCTTAAACACTGTTCTTAGAATCTTTTGATTTTCATCAGATTTTTGGGCTGGTGGAGCCAGATGGAGCTGCTGAAAGGTCGGATGTGACTGGGAAGGCTCTGCTTGGGGACCTTTACAAGTCAGCAACAAAATTCTCATTGATTGCTGTGAGGCCAAACATTAAGTCATTAGGAAGGGATGGGCTTTTTGATAATTGATTTAAAGACAGTGAACTGGAATATGCAGGTGCTTATACTTCACTGCTAGTTCTGAGCAAGTATTATCATAACATTTTATTACATTGCTTTCTTAAGTGTAGGCAGAACTACAGTGTGCCTCAAACGGTACAGTGTTTTCCCACAAAAAATTAGCATCGCTCTTTTTCTTATGTGGGAGCTTTGCCACTGGTTACTGAGTTGATTACTCCTCTGAGTACATTCTGTATGCTACTCTTATTAAACAAGGAGTAACATTTAAGCAAGGCAGTTTACTAGAATTATTGCTTCAGTCATACCACCAGATTTATCAGATCTGTAAAGAAGCAACCCCGTATGCACCGCCAAGTCTGTACAGGTGAGGAGACTGCAGCATTTCAATGTTAGCTTCAGACTTGGAAAGATTATACTAAATAACCTCTATTCTACTTCCTATCTAACCAAGACTTAACAGCAAACAAAAATCAGACAAAATTAAACCCCCTTTCCTATCATTTCAGTGGCAACAGCTTACTCTCTTGGGCAGGCTAATACTTTTCATATTAACACCTGTGGTGGGAAACCTCAACCCAGTCTTGTACCCAAGCCCTAAGCCTGAGTGCCCATTGTGGGCTGGACCTTTCCTAGCACCCCATAAGCCCACCACCACTACACAAGACTTCTTCATGAACCCTGGAATCTCATGCCCCAACCAGTAATGCACCCCACCACCCAGAAACATCTGAACCAGCTGAAATGAGTAAGGGTAGTTGGTGTCTGTTCACCAAGGTATTGCTGTAAAGACTTCATGGCTGGTGTTGAAGCAGTTGGACCTTTGAGTTCACAGAATAAACTTTGTAAGGATTTTTGAAAGGTTTACTATCTTAAGTCATCTATGTCCCATTAGAAAAAAGATGACTGGCTGAAAATAACGTGCCCTGTGACTTGATTTATATTCTTATGATAAAGTAGTAACAATATACTATAGTGATCAGTGGGTTTAGATTCAATAGATTTTACTTAGGTTCTTCACATAAGAGAGAGAATTACCCTATGCAAAATTGTAAAGGTCATGTGATTTGGAGGGAAGCTGCTAAAATTACTGTATGGCGAATGTTGCCTCTACCTTATAACCTCACAATATTTCTTTACAGAGATACCAATGCCTCAACTGAATGCATCATAAGGAACAAAATACATTCCAAATGAGGTAGGAAAATACTTTATGACCTAAGAAAAGACACCTAATTCATCAAAAGTCATGCTTTGTAGAATCTTATTAAAAATAAAGCTATTTACGAAGTACTCTATCATACACATTATACAAAGGCATGGTGATTTAGAAGACACTGAGGACTGCTCAACGAAGACAATAATTCCCATTTGGCAAAAGTAATGGGGAGTTCAGGTTAGGGTTTTTCAAATATGATTCCTGCAGGCAGGCCAGACTGCGAATAATATGTATCATATAAACTAGTGCATAGCCAAAAGCCATATGAATTGCAGAGGGCAAACAGAGGAAGAGTGGATTTCTACTAGGAGGCTGATAAACAGCTTCTAGTAGTTCTTAACTGCAGCTGGTTAAATTGTGGTTCCCGGCAGTCTTCTCCACCCCTGTGCTGCATGTTAAAATGGCTGGGTTTGTTCAGACCAGGCTCTCACTCTAAACTTTTGCAGCGCTATGTGTTTAAAACCTGTAAGTCTGACCAAGTTCAGCAGAATTATTCCTTTTCTCTTCCAGGGAACTTGACATAGTGGATTGGTCACCATGCAGTTTTCATGTTAGAGTTTATCTCTTATTTTAGCACAAAGAAATACAGAGAAACAGACAGTATGACAGTCAACAGTCTGCACACATCTTCAGCTGGTTGCTAGGTGTGCAAGTAGCTGTAAACACAATTTCACTAAACTGTTCTAGTATCTTTCTTTGCCTGTCCTCTCCATTCCTCTCCAGGCTAGGGTCTTGTCTCCAGCCTATGTCTTTAAAAATATTCTGTGTTTTTCTGGCTTTATGAAGTAGGGCAATTTTCCCAGAGGGTGGTGCTTTCCCAGACTTGTTTACCTGTCTGGGGAATTTGCATTAATCTCTCTCTCCAGTGAACTGGGAATATAATACATAGCACATCATTGGAAAGATAACTCCCCTCCCCTTTCTTCTTTTTAAGGATCTGCTGTTGTTCTAGCATCTAGGACATCTCAGTATAATTGGTTTTGAAATTTCTAGGCTTCCAAGGCCTCCCATCTGACACAAGTTATTACTATTTAACATAGATAGTATAGAAACACTTCAAGGCTAAGAAGAATTGGATGAGAGTTCCTGTCTTACTACTCACTAGCTCTTTAGTGAGGAAGCAACTGATGCAGCCAGTGGAGTAAACCCCTACATGTATGAAAACCTAAAGCATAGGAGAAATCTGAATTAGGAACAACATTAAAAGATGTCATATTATTACAACTAACATATATTTGTAAATCTAAGGGGAAAAAAATATAATTTCATTAATTTTTCCCACTGATTCTCTTAGTGAGATCCAGTCTGAACAAGTTCTGTCCGAACTGTGAAACGGTGTTCAAACTTTGCACAGTCTCAGAAAGAAATACAGTCTGTCCCTCTTTCCAGGATCGTCTCATGTATAGCTACATAAATTCATTAAGTGCCTCCCTTCTTAGCTTGAAAATTTCCGAGGTATTTACCTTTAGTCTCCCACATATACTCAGAAGTGGAAAAATGGATGCTTATCTCCTACTTACACCTCTCATTTGATGGGTTTGTTGGATTGGTATTTGAACTCAGTTAAAAGCCCCTGGAGAAGACTGAAACGTTAATTGTGGCCAGGACTACAACTAACCACATCTGATGCTACGGTAGCACTGTGTGCGTAATTGTTTAGTTGTTAGAATATTCACCCAGGAAGTGAGAGAACTGAAATTTCATTCTTAATTAGCCGAAGGGAGTAAACATGCATCTCCAGCACACCAGTGGCTAGGAAACAAGCAAGAGGATAACTTGGAGAAGACCGCATGCCCTGTGCAATTTAAGCCTTTTTTTAGGAATGCCAGTTCTAGAAGAGTAGCTCTGAGGTGTCCCTGCTGTAGCCCACGTGTCCACACGTCACCGTGGAGAGGCAAGGTTAGGCATCTAGCCCCCACTTCCAGCACTGCTGTTCAGTAGGCGTGACAGTTTAATATTAAACACCTACACATTTCAAGATAAAGCTGCATAATACCAGTTCTGCCCTGGCCACTGTTTTAGCATCAGGCACAATGTTTTCTTGTCTGTTCTTGGTAATAGGGAAGCAAGGAGACAAAATGGCTAAAGGCCTACGTTATCCCCATTGAATTCAGTGGCAGTGCTCCAATTCCAGTGAGGTCAGCAATGAAACTTACATGGCGAACTCAGGTCCACAACATAAGTTAATGACAGAAGTGAGATTAAAATAGAGGACCTGCTGGCAGGATGTACACACAGACAAACCAACCATGCTTCTGAGAGGTAACTTTGCTTAAGTAAAACTCTGATCAATTAAAATGACACAGAACAACTGGGACCATTACAGACATATTTCTAACATTTCTAAAAAAGATACTTTATGAATTTGGTAGAGGCCACAGGCTCAAAACATTGGTAGGATGCTTTGAAAATGCCAAAGGTTCAATTAATTCTGAAACAACAGTGTCATCAGAATCCCATTTCTTTTGTTTTGCCTATCATGTCTGACTGCAGCCACCTCCTCCCACTAATGTTAGGCCTGTATGACATTTGACCACTTTAGATGTCTCCTCAGACAGGGAGCAGCACAACCTTGATTTTTTTCACTGTGTCACAGGCACCTTCTATGCTATGTAAATGGGAAAGAAAAAAAAAAATCAGATGTAATCCTCTTATGTGTTTTTATATTTTATATTTAATATTAATATGAACAATCCTACATTTATTATTACCACTGCATTTCACAGAGTGTTTTTCAGACCTGGATCCAAGAACATAAAGAACTTAATCACCTAAAGAAATACCAAGGAATAATAGGGCCTGTAAATCCAAAGCTCTGGATCCCAGAGCCTGCTGCAGCAGCACCCTCTATAGAAGGCAGGAGGCTGATTTTTCCAAGGGGGAACATTCACAAGATAAGCGTAACAGAACAGAGGGAAAGTAGGTCTCTGCCAGACTAGGTAAAACTGTTTTGCAGCTGGGTATCTTTGAGGGTCCTTCAAGGTTCAGGGAAGCATAAGTTTAGCTGCAGACTCATGGCTCCTGTATGGATACAGTACTCCATGCAGCAAACACATACCTGCAGTGCCAATGAAGATGCAGCGTAGGTGCTGGCACTGACCTGTGAACATCTCAGCCATCAGTACTGTGGCTGGGACATAGGGAGGCAGGGATGGATGCACAAATCCACATACAGACAGCCTAAATCTTGTTGTTTAGTATAAAATAGAGGAGTCAAAACCCAGGATGCCTCTTCTCCATATGAGTGACTAACCACCAGACTCTAAAGCCAGGTTTGCCTGGCTCACTGACCTGTGAAATTGCATGGTCCAGCTCCAACAGAAGGGTTACTGAGCATTTTGTGTGCCTGCTCACTGCTCCCTTCCTCATACCCTCACAGTGTGTGGCTGAGTGGGTAGGCTACATTTCCCTGGGAGGTGGCATATATGCATTTGAATTCTGTGAGGCCGAGAAGCAAAATTAATTAAGTGCTTCCTTTGCAACTGCTATAATCCCCAGGCTGTTATGTAAAAAGGTCTGTGTCCAGCCAACAACTTTCAGAAGAAAAGCATAAACACAGCTCCATCACTTAAGGCAATGGTTCAAGTTTCCAGTGCAGGGGGGAGCAAGAAGCAGATCTCAATTAAACAGAAGCACTTTTTGGCATACATGCATCAAACACCTCAGAGTATGTCAGCCTAATATGTATACACCTGACTTCTCTTATAACCCTGAGCAGGTTTCTGACTAGCTTACAGGATCTGGGGTTCCATGTGAAGTATCTGCTTTCCCAATCCTGTACAGGTAGGATAAGAAATTAACTGAGGCTTTTGGATTTCACTCTAAACTTTGGACTCAGAACAGTGAAGGGCTGTGGTGCCTCATTTATAAATAACTACCTACTTTCTTAACTGAGCTCTGTCCTCTTCTAGTGAATATCAAACAGTGTTTGAAACATGGGTATTTCAGAGAATCAAAATAGAGATAAGTATATAATTCATGGCAATTGATGTGATGAAGTTTGCCATATTTTCACTTTGTGAGAGACAGGAAGGGAGAAGATAAAGCCAGATGATGTGAACTGGCAGAGCCATTTTCCATGTAATGTTCTCCAACACAGAGGCCAGAAGCAGGATATGCCACAATGATTGTGATTTGTAGGTATAAAGTCAAGCTTGGATATTGTGTACAGCATATTTGAAAAGCAGGTAGCCTTAAACAATGCTGAATAAATAGGCTGCTCTTTGAATCAGGAAGCCACAAGCAGCAATTTTCTGCTCTTCCAGCTGACTCTTGAGAGCCACTAATCACAATAGAAAAACTGATACAAGAATCATGTTTTCCAAATGACTTTGCACTATTGACTTGGAATACATTGTCTCAACAACCCTTCTTCCCATTAAACTCAGGCTGTAGTTTGATGATACAGTAAATCCAGATTAGAGTTTTTAGTACCTTGTTGTAAAAATATCTTGACCACAGAATGAAAAAAACCCTCTAATATAGGCCAAACTCAATCCACTGCAAATTCATTTAAAAAAGAAAAATCTATGCCAGGGTTATTTCTGTGCTGTCAGGCTCTGTGCAGAATCAGGTATTGTCTGTCACCCCACTCTAAATTTGTGCCAGATCATGTAGCATCTTGCAGCAGATGCAGCTTTGAGAAAGCCAGCACAGAAGCAAAAAGTCAACATAATTTGTTTGTTGTGTGCTCTGGATAATTCAGCATAGACGTGATCATTTGCCCATACCTAATCTGTATCCTATTTTTACTGCTGGGTGACCTGGTAAAGCAGAGACTCTGTAAGCATTATCATGAAAGAAATATCTTATTTGCTCAGCAAGGGAATGGAAAGCAGATACAACAGAGTGAAAACAAAACAGAAATTAATTATAAAACCTATAGGGGTTTGGGGATGCTAGAGACATCTTTATGAATATTTACACTCAATGAGATTGTACTTAATATATTCTGGTGCACACAAACATAACTACTACCTATAGGCAGAGAAGTTTCAAAGAGCATGGCTGCCATGACTACCTGACATAGCATGTCTGGCATGCAACTGACTACAGTCTGACACTGAGGATCTTCTCAGAATAGGAGCCCAGGCCTTAGCCCCTAGAAGTTACCACCGGGAGAGGGCTGTCTGAAATACCTGCATGATTTTCCCTTCACATGTGTGTATATGTGTGGACAGGTGAGCTATTTCACTAATTCTAGCTTGGAAGAACAATACCCTCTTCCTCCCTTAAAAGAAAGGGGGGATTAATTGAGTGAAAAAATAAACATTTTCATAGTTATAAACCTTTTAATGCTGATTGTGGACTAGTAGAACAAACACGTTCTCCTTATTATATGTAGCTGACTTTTTAAAAAGCTTTGGTGTCTTGGTCCATTTGTTCAGAAAATCTCTTCATTTTCTCATCAGGCTTCTCACAGTAGTAGGACAATATCTCATCTCCTTCAACTTTTTCCTCCTTTCTCTCTACACAATCACATCCTAGGATCTTTCTTATAATTAGGGAAGCCAATGCAGTACTCCAGCACTCTGTTGTACTTTCTACTGTGCACAACTTGGAAGTGCCTTAAGCTGGCACACTACTGGATCTGTTCCCTCCTAGACGAAGCAAATCGAAGTGAGGCAAACTTCAATGCCCTGCTGCTGTGGCTCCTAATCACTCCCCTATTCACAGAAAAAAAATTTGCCAAAAGTTGCTTGCGGTAAAACTGAGCTGAGAATATATATTGAAGCGCATTAGTGAAGCCAGAAAAAGTAAGACATTCAAAGAAAATAGATTTTTTTTCCAATGTGCTGTATTTATTTGAGGTTAGTGGCTAAATACAGAAGATTTATATCAGAGTTTCCACTTAATAAAAGCATTTGTGTGGATGATCTCTGTTTAGTTATTGTTAGTAGGGATTTTGCAAAATGTAATTTTCAAAAAAGCAGCAGGCTATCTTATTGAGACTATTATCGAAAGTTCATGAAATCAGGAGGTGTTGATTGTGATACAACATAAATGGCATTCTTGATTTCCTGTTTTTCTAGGCTGGAAGAGGAATGAATTACTAGAGAAACCAATACATCTGCTGTTACCAGAGTACAAATTGAGTTTATGACCTGAATATGCTGTACACGTAGAAAATAAGCAACTATATAATCCCACCACATGGTAGATGTGATAACTTACAGAAAATATGAAACTGGAGAAATCTTATGGTTCTGCTGTAGTACATTTATAACGGAATCATTAAAGGAGGCCAGACTGAACACAGGAAGGAAAGGTGAGGAGTCACACAGACGTCTCTTGGATTCACAGGAATTACGCGCAGATACTAATGTCTGCAGGCATTCATCCCTGCCTCTCAGGGGCAGTTGTTGCTCCCACACTCCTACCAGCACCACAGTGATTCCTCTCTTCCACTTCCCAGGGGGCCAGACAGCTAACTTGGGCCCGTTTAAAGTGTTCCTGTTAAAGCCCTCCTCCATCGCCCATACTGCCCTCAGTCAGACCCTTTCCCTTCTATCCTTCCCAGTTCTTGCCTTGTCACAGCTCCTGGCTATGTTTTCTTCTGCTTTCCCTCCTCTCTACAGAAAAAATGCCAGGAGGCGATTCATCTGCAGCAGCAATTAATTATTTAACAGTAAGTGAAATTATGAATTTGATAAAGGTAACAACGTAAGTAAATCAAATATCTTTTGGCAGGACACCACACAATTTTATGAACAATAAACAAGAATGCTGTAAATTTAATAGGGCACACAGTAAATAGATTAGAAACCAGTAGGTCTTGAAATGCAACTATAAACATGGAGTAATTGTTGAATGGAATCTCACAGGGGCAATCTTTGGCCCTAATTTTAATTTATATTTTAATTAATGAATTAAAGGAGAAAAAAAAATAAACTAGATATCAGCACAGCTTGCTTTTGGCACAAATGTGAGAGAAGTGATAAAAAAAAAATGCAGTGGCTGGTTTACTGTCATTGTTTTATTTTATTTGCTTACGTAATGATATGACTTTTGTCATGATCAAAAGTAGTCATGTACTTAACCAGTCTAAAGAGCATTATTCCAGGACTGGGGAAGGGGAACCTAGAGAAGGGAACTTCTACTGGAGCTCAGAGTCTCCAGTGGCTTAGACTTCCCAAATTGATGGTGGTACCAAAAAGGATAATGGAGCTCATTGACATATAAACAAGAGGATAATGATTTGAAGTGGGAAGATTTCTCTGTGGTATGCTACAGCTGAAT
>NW_010231669.1:0-28095 GCF_000690775.1 Eurypyga helias | reverse complement strand
AATTACTATACAGTAAATCAGTTGCCTTTGTTATGTATGAGGTCAGATGAACAGTCTCTTCTGATCATAAAATATATTAATTTATGGGAGGGGGGAGAGTGGAAATTACCCTCACTAAAGCTTTATCCATCCTAAGGGGATCAATGGTGCATACAAGGAATAGTAATTAAGTTTCTAGTTATTATTTTAACAAGAAAATTGCAAACAAATGTCAACAATTTTTCAGATAATTCAAGGTTTTCCAAACCAGACATTTCAAAATGTTAACTGTTTAAAACTTTGCTTTCCCATGTTTTCCCTTCCCCCTGCTCCCCTTCAACAGTGGATGAATGATACTTGGGCATTCCATTCCATAGTCATCTTTTTCCCCTCCCCCCTTCTCCTTCTGTTATTCTCAGAAATTCCTCAGTTTTGAAAACGTTACAGAGTAGTTCAAGGGAAACAGAGGGTCTCCACTCTGGCAGATCCTGATTGTGTTCCCCAAGCACTGCTTCAAGCAGCCCCATGTC
Organism: Eurypyga helias; assembly: GCF_000690775.1. Taxonomy (NCBI): domain Eukaryota; kingdom Metazoa; phylum Chordata; class Aves; order Eurypygiformes; family Eurypygidae; genus Eurypyga; species Eurypyga helias. Next base: position 27,586 of record NW_010231669.1, on the reverse strand, counting down.
TCCCCAGCTGCGGGCAGCAGCCAGGTACCCACCACCCCAGCAACACCTTCCCTGCACACTCACTGCTGGTGGCCGGCGGGGAGCTTAGCTTAGGAGCAGCTCCTGCAGCCCACTAACACCTGCACTCTTCCCCAAGGATGAGGGTTCTGGAAGTTTTATGGGGTGATTCAAAGTGGCCAGAGCCATTTGGAAAATCTGCGCGTTAACGTTGCTCTCCTTTTCCCTATCTTCAATGAAGTGTTACATGGCAAATGTAAATTGTCTTGAACAGAAAAACAAAAAATTAGGAACCTTGCACATGTCTGCAGAGTGAAATCCAGACTGCCTGGTGAAAGGACCAACAATTCATTAAATGATTGTTATAAACCAGGACTTAATCATGTTCTCACAGGTTACAGAAAAATCAGTGTGTTGTCTATAGACAATTTGCTGATATTGAGTATGGAAAGTTTTCTTTAGAGTTTTTCTGGGGAAGGGGGTGAGAGGAATGAATATAGCAGTAGACACATTTAAGAGTAATTTTATCAACACCTGTATTATGAATCTTTGACAGAAAAATCACTCCTATACTTTCAAATTGCTATGTACTTATTAAAGACCAAGCATTTAAAGGGAGAAAGATATCATAGAAAGACTTTTCTTAAACTAGTACAATCTGGTGTTGAGGAATCTGGAAGGTGTTTTATATGGATTTTTGTGGTTTTTAGCTGGGTGGCCAAAGTATACTACATTAATTTTAAGTCTGCACTTACAGACTGCAGCAGAGTGGAGAGTAAACAATTAGGTTTCTTTGCTCTCTGGATTGTGATACTCTGGTTCTTTCATTGACTTAAAGCTATGTTGATCATATTTTATGCTTTGACAGTACCTGACAGTCCAAGACCTCAATTGCTTTACTGTAATTAACCAGTAAAACCCACAGACCCTTCCTCCCTCTTTAAGCAAGTTACAGTAATGCTGAAAATGCAAATACTTAACACATACTAGTGAAAAAATCTTCTAAAATAATCTTTTGCTGTGATAGCATGTGTTAGGAATCTTATTTTTATACAGAGAAGTTGATAGTCATGGCCAGTTAGCAGCAACGGAACACATAAAAGCTACAACCACTCTAGCAGTAACCACAGCTGGGACCAGAATCTTGAGAGATGCCTAGTATCCAATCTTCCTGTGCTTCTTCAAGTAAATGGCCAAATTAAAACAACCGGAGTCATAGTTCACATAAAAAGCCGTCCACCAGTTCCCTTCTTTAGCTTCCAAAACATGTTTTTCCCAGTCAGAGACTATAGGATATAAAAGGCTTGTTTCTGCTGTGATGGTAATGGGAAAATGTGGGAAGGAAAGGCTGAGAGAGAGCATACGCTGCTCCAGGCAATGCTAATGAGGGGGCTACTCATCAGCACAGTAGCCTTCCCTGTCATAAATCTGCCCCTGATTTGTTAATGTTTGCTAATATGTAGTTAACTGTAATAAATTAGAATAAATTGTACCAGCTAAATTGCCTGTGAAGTTGCAGTTTCCCTTTGCAAGACTGGAACTGCCTGTTTGGTTCATTTGCTTGTCCTGCTCAGTCCTGCTTGGCTCCATGGGGCTCACCTGCACTGCTGGCCCCTGCTCCCACTTACAGACTCACACACACCCTGGAGTGCTAAGCAAAACAAAACTGCAGCCATTGAGTTTCACCTGGTTTCATGCTGAAATCACGCAAAACCAGACACATTATTTTTAGAGAAGGTAATGAATGAAGTTACTCAAATGAGGTTTCTAAGTAGATTCCAGACAACCTGGCCTGAGATTCATAGAATCATAGAATCATAGAATCACTAGGTTGGAAAAGACCTTAGAGATCATCCAGTCCAACCGTATCAAGAGCACATCCATTCCAACCATATTGGAGCACATGGATCCAGATTGAGACATTAAGCCAAGACAGTTCTGATCACAAGTACCTTATGGTCTTCTACTGGTGTGTATAGTAAAATGCTGATATCCATTTCCTAGATCCATATATTGCCACCAGCACTGTTGGCCACGCAGAATCTAGTTGGATGCACAGAAAAATTATACAGTCGCTCCTTAAGCTGTTTCTTTTCTTAGGATGAAATTTGACATTGCAGACAATAGCAAAAAGAAGGGAACCACTGTTTTCTGCTACTGACTGTGAATTCCCTTACACTGTCGACACTTAAGTGATGCACATGAGCTAGTTCAAGAAGCTGAACAAGAACAAAAATGATTTTTTTTTCTTTTTTAACAGATTTAACATGTTCCTGACGCAGAAAGCTGAACCGTTAATTTAAGAGACAATTTACCTAAGTCAGCCAAAACACCAGTGATTATGAAAAAGGAGCAGAAGGAGCCTAAGTTGAGGAATAAAAGGATTTTCTGTAAAGTACAATTGCACCCTCAAAAATCCTACATATTATTTAAACAGCCTGAAATTATCAACATCTTTAGTTAAATATAATTAACAGAATCCAGATGTGGTATCACAGAATGGTTGATGTTGGAAGGGACCTCTGAATATCATCTGGTCTAAACCTCCTGCTCAAGCAGGGCCAACTACAGCCAGTTGCGTGGGACAGTGTGTCCAAGGATGAAGACTCCATAACCTCCCTGTGCAACCTCTGTCAGTGCTCTGTCACCCTCAGGTAGAAAAGTGTTTCCTGATGTCAAGAGGGAACCTCCTGTGTTTCACTTTGTTCCCATTCCCTCTTGTTGTGTCACTGGGCACCATTTAAAAGAGCCTGTCTCCACCTGCTTTGTAACATCCCTTCAGATATTTGTACAAATTGATGAGACCTCCCTGAGACTTCTCCATGCTGAACAGTACCAGTCCTCTCAGCCTTCACCCATGTGAGAAATACTCATAGAATTCTGTGAGGAAATTTTTTTTATATTCCTTCTCCTGTGAGATCAGGTAATGGAAGATAGGATGCAGTATGTATTAAAGTCTATCATTTGATCATACTGAGGTGTCTATGGGACATCTATATGCTAATAATCTGAAATCTTGTCTATATAATCAATGGAATGTAAGGAGTGATTCATCCCACACTAAAGTAACTATCTAAAACAGGTGAGATGAACCATGCTTTAAAATTGTTTATTTCAATAAAGGAAGCATAGTGTAGTTATTTACACTGAAGGAGACAAAACTTGGACAAAATTACTGTCACCTGTAAATTACATAGAACTCTAAAGTGGAATTTGTTAAAATTTATTGTGCTGGTTTATAAAATAAAAATATAACTGATGTATACTTACTCTGCATGAAAGGTATGCAGGGGGTATTCTAAGGTGCTAAATTAGTGTCGTGGTCCCTAAAAATAAAACAATATTTTAAAAAAACTATTCTCAACTGTGAAAATCTCACGTCTTTGGCATAACAAGATATGAAGGCTTTTGTCTTTCAAAATAGGCCTCATAAGAAAGATTTCTCTGGCAAACAAATTTACTGCAAATGCACTGTTAGTTAGTTAATGGTAAAATACTACAATAGTTGGCCTAGACCATAAAGATATTTATATCAGCCACTGTTTCTGGGGTCATTTATGAAGTAGGATAGAACACAGGATAATTGTCATTGTAAGGAAGATATTTACTGTATGGAATAATGATCACCTAGCAGTGTACTGTAGAGATTTAGTTCTTGTATACCACTGTATTCTTTTTTGTTTAATGAATAGTCTCTGGTTTGTCTGAAACTTTTGTAACTTTTTGCTCATTAGAGAAGTATATATAGTGGGAAGAAAGAGAAATTATGGATGAGCTTCAGAGGAACTTTGATAGGATACAGATTCAGCATCAGATTAAAAAATCATCTGGATATCATCTGGACAATCATCATCTTCTTCACAAAAGAAAACAACCACTAGACATTTTTGGCACAAGATTTAAGTTGAATGGTATTAAACAGCAGCTGTAGATCAAGTCCCTCCAAAGTAACCCTCCCCCTCAATAGAGATTCTGATTTTAAATATTTAGGTTTCCATGTAGATGAGACTCTGTACTTCTGGAGATACACTCAGGCATTTGTTTATAGAAAAGGGGTTGAGATGAAATTAGGTGTGTTTTATTATTTGAAGGCTTGTTATACTTTGCTTGTCAGTAGAAGTTTAGCACTGTAATTGATGTTTCCATGAATTAAACACAAGATTCTAGTACATACAGTGACAGTATTTTAAGTAAAATATATAGTTACTCCATCATCTGTTTAACAGACTTTGCCTGTTCATATTTCATGTTCATTTTGAATATTAATGAATGTCTGGTTGTTCTTCCTTTAAAATATCATTGTTGCATTGCATGGGAAAGAAATGTAAATGTGTATTACTACAAAGAACAAGAAAGTATTTTCAATATTCTCCAAGTACTTGGAATATTTGACATGGAGCTTAGGCTCTGATATGCACCTGGGGTTGCACCTCACATGTGCCTTTTTGATCTTGGAAATTATTCCAAAGATTAAAATCAATGTTTCAACACTCAGTGCTTTACACATTCTATTTCCCATTAAAATACTGCAAACAATATTTAAAATATTTTTGCCAGTTCACAAGGATATAACTTAATAGTCATGTGGCCAGATATGCATTATTGGGAGATCTGAATTCAGATTTTCAAAATCCTAAGGCTCTGGAAAAAAGTGAAAAATTTATCAAGATCTCATTATTGTCAGTAAGGTCTTTGACATGTGGGAAATCTTTAAAAATGCAGGTTCTTCTGTACACGTTGAAATAAGAAGTGCTAGATGTTGTGAAAATCCACATGATAAAGTGAATGATCTTTCAATCCACTTCGTTGATTAGTGTGAACTGACATAAGAGGATAAATCCAGCCCATTTCACTCTCACTTGGTATTCCAATAATTGCTTGTGAATTGGGTATTTGGGACTTAAACAGTGTGTGACTTAAGTACTTCTCTGACACTGGATATGTAGTAACTAGGAAACCTCACTTACTAAATTTCTTTTGTGAGTCAAGAGGGCAGGAATCAGACATTATCTTTCAATATTCTGAAAGAGAACAGTGCAGTAGCTGAAACCAAAAGGAATGCAGGGAGCCCACAAGCAGCATCCAGTACGAAATGGATAGAGGATGTCTTAAGAGGTTCTACCCTTCAGAAGCTAACCACAATGTTATTTTCTTGATAGAAGATAAATAAAGAAGCACTGTAATGACATTTAGGGAGATAGGGTCATGTTGACAGTGGAGAAGTATTTTAGGAGAGACAAGGGTAGGAGAAATATGACAGATTACAGACTAGAAATTAAGTTGGAAAACCAATACAGAATATGAGAAGAGGTTTTTTATTTTACCTTTTGCAGTTTTTCAATTATTTAAGTCCTTTGCTCAAGTCCACGATGCAGACAGTCCAGAAACATTTTCAGTGACAGAACTGTTTCTATCCCATCTGAATTGTACTGTCTCTTGTGAAGGAGAACGCAGGAATACCTTCACAGACCATTTCTTAGGGTTATACAAAACAGAGCATGGTCAGAGATGAAGATTAAGTCTATTTTATTCAGGCAGGAGAAACTACTATGTTTTGGGGTTTTTTAAGGCTCTCATTTTCAGAGAAAATTACATGAGTGACACAAGAACAATTTCAGTTACGATATACTCCATGTTTTCAAAGCCAGTTTCCAAAAGCATTGATGACATCATGTTAACCAGTTTTGCCATGCATATTTATCCCTTTTGTACTACTGAAGCTATTAACTGAGTAAACCCATCTTAAATTAAAAGCTATAAAAGATTGACACATAATTTCTTTTTAAATGCAAGCTTAAATGAACATATATTTTGACCTAGAGAAAAGCTTTTTTGTTTACCTGTAACTACACAACCTGCATTTCGAGAGACTGCCATATAAATGAATTGGGCAATTGAAACCAACAGGTTAAATGATGAATTTGGTCTTTGATATTTCTGACCATTTATTGAATCAGTGAGAGCAATATAGGCTCATCAGAGGTATACAGTCAAGTGAACTTATTCCAGGAAAAAGTACTAATGAAAACTGGAAATTTATAGAGAAATATATGAAGATTTCAGAACAGATAGTAGAAATAATTTATTTTCATAATTTCCTCCCTTAATTCTTTTTCATTCTACATTCTAATTACTTTTCAAGGCCAGTGATTTAACTCTTCCCATTTTAATCAGGAGAAACATAAAAGCCCTGTGATGGAAAAAAAAAAAAAAAAGAATGGGTAGCTATTTACCTCTTTGTCATTCCTACCAGTGGATCTCCTATTTCAAAATAATGTGTTGCTTGAATTGCTGACTAGTTTTCCTTAACTAGCCTACAGGGTATTTGGTGTATGCAGAACATTACTCACACTGGAAGTAACTTCATCTTTAACGCAACAGACTTTTCCAAACAACAGTTTATAAACACAAACCATTCTGTTATTACTCCAAGGGCAAAGAACAAGGTCTTGCTTTACATTGCACTGACAACTCTTTTCCTCCTTTGAAATGTGTGGAGTCACTACAAATTTGCACCAGAGAATCTGAAAGTAGGGTTTTTCCCATTGTACAGCAGAAATCAAGCTGCAGTATGGACACAGTCTGAATCACACATGCTGAAGGCAGCATACATGCAGGCACAGCATGCAGAGCTGCCCCTGCTATGTGTGATGTGCCCTGACATCATGCTGCCAGTGACGGTAACTAATGAGAAAAGCTTTGGTGACCCATGCCTGGATCATACAAGACTTGTGGATATATAACACAGACAACTATGCACCTGCATCTCTTTCATAGAAAGAGGAGAAAGTTCAGGTCACCAATTTCTGAAGAGCCTAAAAATTCTATGCCATGAAATTTGAGGACTTGAAAACTAGGGACTGAGTAAATCTGTGTTATCTGTGTTCAGCTGTGTGCAAGGGACCGGACTTTATGAGCCAGATGGTCCTTCTCCATCATGTTCCTTGCATGAGAATGGAGGATAATACAACTGATTTGAAAAACTCTTTTATGATGCTACATTAAGTAACAAATTTAGGCTTCCACTTTCAGTGTGTAGCTCTGAACCACACCCAACCTAGATAACCCAAACAGTCAAAAATCAGCTCTGTAAAACACCCGGGGACTCTTTTAGCATGAAAAAGATAACAAATCTCAGACATTATGGTGGAAAAGTCTCTTCCACACCATATCCAAATATGACACTAGAATAATTTTGTTTTATTCTGTTACAGTAGCAATAGTGGAAGAGTTATAATAAATAGACCTTAAATTTGGTACCATAAAATTCATTTAGACAAAAAAGAGTGGTTAAGATCTTTTTAATTGAACTACTTTAACATACCCTCTGTTGCTATAGCAATTGCAGAAGAGCAATAAAAAATGGGAAAATTACCCAATACTGAGAGTTTAACTGCAATTGATTTGCTGACACTAGGTAGAATGAACACAGTGAAACACTGTTACACATTGCTCATAAACTGACATGATCTAGCCACAAAGACAGCATAAAAAGGTTGCCTTTGCGATAATTTATTAAAGAAAAACTTGTGTTCTGCATTCACGCTACATGCAAGATGATGCTGTACGTATTTCTGACGTGTTTATTTTGGACTACCTCTAGTCTGGTCCTGTGGACCAAATGCCTATTAAACAACTGGAGCCTCTGAACACATGCCTGGAATACATCTGCAATGTGAACTAAAGCAGGGAAAGTGGGGACAAAAGTGCATTCCTTATGACTTGTGAAGATCTAGTCAACAAAATCGATGGAGTCTAGCTCCACGAGTGCTTTACTTTTTCCCTGTTGACTGCAGTGAGAGTTTGACATGATGAGCATATTGCAACTTTCTAAACTGATAAAGTCAAATCCCACGTTCCCCATCTCAGAAGATGAGGATGCTGTCTAACAGTGTCTAATAGCATTGCCCTGTGTGAGTTCTCACATATCACTAAATGGAAACTATTCCCTCAACCCTTCTCTTTGTTACATTCAGAATGGTCCCTCTCCTCTTCCATTTTCTGGAAATCTAGTGGCATATAACTGCTGATCCTCTGTCTCAGCTAAAACTGATAGTAGGTTTAAAAATTATAGAGGATGATTTGGCAGACAAAAATGCAGAAGGACTGCTCAATCCTCTAAATCTGGGGGTTTTTTTTAGGAAAACATAGGCTAAAGCATCAAAAACATTACCAAAATCACCACAGATACTCAAAAAGGTAACTACTTTGAACAAGAAATACCCAAAGCTTTATAAACTTTGCAGTCAAACCCAGGCTGCCTCGGCCAGTGTGTGAGAGCAATGGGACACTGCAGATTTCTTTAGCTGGAGCCACTAGCGGTTAAGCAAATATCTTTCTTTCAAACCATTCACTTCCATTTTGCTTTTAAGTTACACAGGCAAATAGAGCTAAAAGAACAAAGCTGAAGCAAAGAGACACTGAAATTCTGCAAGGGAACAAACCAGAAAAAGGCATTCCTTCTTTTTCTTATATTTGCACAAACGGAAATCTAAAAAGTCAAAATGTTAATGGTACTTCAAAAGTATTGAGTATCTTGGGCAATTTAAATCCTTAAAGATTACTGAAGAGAGAAAGATATTTCCACAGAGTTATTCTCTGCCAGTATCAGAAATTCCCCTTTATTAAACAAGTTAAAATAACAGCTCAGTGTTTCCAAATGTAAAGAAAATGTGAAGTGTTATGTTTTCCACAGAGAAAAGGAGACACTATTTTCTTTTCTGGAATAAGTCATATTACATTAAGTGAAACAACAAACCCAGAAAAATATAAAAAAATTAAAGTTGCCAATTCCATCTGAGAACTGCAGCTACCCCCACAGAGAGTGAAATCCTGGAAACATACCCTGCATGCAAAATGGAATCATTACTGCTGCACATGACAGTTTCATATACCACAGTAAAGGCACTTACCCCTCTTTCTTATGGAATTAGAAAATATTCTACTGCATGACTCAAAATTTTTACTGTATTTGGTTTTCCTGAGCTTCTGTCAGCAGCAGTTCATATTCTAGAAGATGACAGAGAAAGTTCTCTTAAAAATACACCAAATAAGTAAGAATAAAGTATTATGGATCAATCTGGAAGTGATGACATTAATGAATATTACTGTTATTGAGTGAGGTGATTTCTTGATCTATCTGTGGAAACAGAACACAAATTGTTTCAATCAAGGAGCAAAACTCCCTTCCACAACTCCCAGTTTGAAGTTATTCCTAGTGAGGAAGCAAGGATATAGGAACAGAAAAGACAGTCTGATTGCAAACGGCTAAGATGATACAACTCCATATTGTGGAAAGCAAAGCAAAGACCAAAAAAAAAAATTGTCTACATTAGAAGTTAGAAAACCAGAACTCCATTATATTTTAACATCATATTAAGAATTTAGAAAGCAGCAATGTATGCGGTGATGAGCGTACTGATAGATTTATCCAGCATTTTTCAATCTTTATAGATTGAATAAATTTATAGAAAATATCATACAGTTTCAGATCTTTCTTGGGGCAGAAAATGAAGTTTTGATGAAAACCTTTTAAAGGGGATATTTTCAGCATGGAGTTTTTGATCAAAACCAGCACAAAGAAGACAGCAGAGCAGACGGTAGCTGAAAGAGGTAAGTATGCCATAAGACCTCTGGATTTAAGTTCCTGAATTGCTTATACAAATTTGAGCAGCTGCACCATGAGAGGCTGAGAGGTATGACTGAATACTCAGTGATCCTGTGTTTAAGACATCCACTGGGTTGTGCAAAGAACTAGTTGTGCAAAACATGGGTATGAATGATATTCTTCTACCTCTGCATTACTGGCCAGACTATTCTGTGGTGGGTCTCTTGCCTCTGGTTTTGACCAGACATGCCACTTGGTCGATGCATACCAGTTTCTGTATTTTCCAATAAGGCAATTTTCACTGGAAAACTCCCAACCAGCTATCATCAAAAATAGGCTCTTTTTTGTCAGGCCAGATGAGCCATCCCACCACCTGACAACCTCTCCCACACTTTTTGGCAGGTAGCACTTGGTACGAATGCCAACAGGCATCATCCCAACCCCAGAAGGTGTTCACTGTAAACTGAAGCAGGCACCAAGGGGACTCCCACAAATTAAGACAGCAGCTGGGAACATTCTCATTACTGGAGGAGAGAGGTTTGGAGAGAAGCAGTCACGATCATAGCATCACAGATGCCTACACAGGTGCTAAGATAGAAATACCAGGCTGAAAGCAAACTGGGGGAAAATTATGTTCCCTATTTAGAAATCAGATTCCAGTTAGACAGTGAGACATGGAAAGCCATGAGTGCCTCGAAGAAAAAATGAAAACAGACTGTGGTGATCTATCTTTTCAGTTACTGCAATTGCCTATGAGAAATCAATGTATCCTTCACGTAAATAATTATGCAGTGTAAAAGCAGACAGAGACAAGAACAAAACACAGGCAAAGTGTTAGTCCTGATGTACACAATCCCTACAGGACAACTAGAACTGTACTGCCCAAATCTGCATTAGCATCGCATGAAAACCCCAGGCCATGCTCCCTGGAAAGAGGTGAGTTAGTGAGATGCATGGTCTCATCATCGGTAACCATCACAAAGAAAACACTGTGTGCTGCAAGACTGAGCACAGTTCATGTTACTGAGATGCTAGCGTTAGGCTGCAAGGATAAGGAACAACTCACTAACAGCATTACTAATGACAGTGATACACATCAAAGCATGCCTTCTGAAGACAAGTATTCTTCCAGCTCTACAAAACCGAGAATATATGCAAAATGCAATACCTTTAATTCTCTTTTGAGAATGTTGAGAATGGCATAGAGTATGAAAAGTTCATACTCTGGAGCTACCCATGTCTCAAGGAGCAAATGCCTCGGGGAGTTAGTCCCTGTTACAGACAAAGCTACAAAACAAAGTTCTGTTTAAAAAGGCAAGGATAAAGCAGTAGTTCCACAGGATGAATGCATTCATCACATGTCTGATATGTCTGAGACGACCTGGAGGAACAGCTACTTCATAAGCAGAAATGATAAATCAAGCATATGTAGATCTATTAAAAATCATAGTCCAGCAATCAACAGAACCAGAAGATCTGTAACAGATCTTTTAATTAATAAAAGATGCAGAAATTACAATATAGCAATAGATTAACAGTCCATTTCCTAGGAATTGGGCTCAATAAAGGGCAAAACTAAGGTCACAGTCAAAAATGTCTATGATTATAAAGCTGGTCAACTGGTTAGTGTGGTTGTGTTGAGATCACTAACACCATGCTGACCAAGAGTTTCTTATTGCTTCTTTGCAATTCTCTATCAACATTTCTACTTGTGTGCACTGATTCTCAGTTTACATACAAATTCAGGCAGAGACTCTTTTTGATCTTTGAAAGATGTGTAGCAAACCTGACTTGTAGAGACAACAGGTCTCCATGTCCCGGGTAGAACACAAATCAGTCAGTGTCAGTTGGGAACTTAAGCACAAATTATCATCTAATAGGTGCTTTGAAAGCAAATGAAGATAGACTTGCAAGACATCCTAGGGTGTCACAATAGATATCAACCATACAAGGAGGGACCTCAGAAAAGGATGCATCAAAGAACAATGTTTTTGTTTCAAGCTGTCACAGAAAAATGAATGACAGAACAAAAAAGCAGTAAATTATAGGGGACAATAATGACCCAAAGATCCAAGACCAATGTACTCAGGACAGCAGATCTGGGTACAGCCCTCAAGAATTGGGAGAAAGCAAAAGCCAAACAGAGAACAGGGGAGACACGTGGCAGATTGACCTGCAGCAGGCAAGGCAATCAATGAAATGTTATCAGTTATTGGTCTTCTCATATGTAGTTAGTTAGAATTTGAACTTAACAGGAATCTCAATGATCAGTGACACCCAATGCTGTTGATTTTCTTGCAAGACTTGCAAACAACATCAGGAGCAAGCTGAAGGCTACATTAAATAGAACCCAAACTATCACATAGAAAATACTAGTAAAACCATGATGGCATGAGGAAAGGAGGGATCCCTGGGACATCTGCACTTTGCTAATGTGTGGCCCCAGCAAGTCAAGAAAGGCTCTCACAAAGAACAGAGAAGATACTATGGAAACTTGTACATACAATTAAAATGGAGTTATAAGGCCTGGAACTGTGCATTGGTTGCTTCTTAAGCTGTGGAGTGAGGTTCCCTAATGGCAAAGCTGTTCAAGAAGTATATGCTAAACTTGGACTAACTCACTGGTATAAGTTATAAACTGTATGCAATGATGACTGTTTCTGTTTTCTCTGAAAAAGGATTGGTATTAAGGTGTGCATTCTCAGAAAAACAGTATCTTAGAAACATCTCCAATACAGACCTCATAATAAGGGAGGTTTTTCTCTGGGTCTGTCCATGAAATTCTCCAGAGAGTTCTGATGGTCACATTGGAGGCAGCTAGCACTTTTCCTTCTTCATCCAGAGGTGAAAACAAATAGGATGAAAGCATCCCTTATTAAAACAGAGTAAAATATGTATAGATGTATTAGGATTTACATGATATTGAAGCAGATTTACAGCAAACAAATGAGGAAACCAATGGAGGGAGTGCTGACAGATACAGGGAAATGGTTAAGACAGTCATCACAAGTTTTTCAGCACCACAAGTTTTGCAAATGTCGGCTGCAGATGTTCATCTATAAGAACTGTATTCTTCAAGAATCTCTGAATCCTTGCTTGGTGAATTAGCTGCTTGCAAAATAAATAACTGTTCTTAACATGCAGCTCCAGGCAGAGTGCGGTGTTCACTAGGGAACACCAGCAATCAAAACCTAGGCAGGATTTTGGTAACAGTAGTCTTGGGATTAGGAAGTTAATTTTAACTTATGGTAACTGACTGCTTCTGTGGGCCTAAGTCACTTATTCAAAGGTGTATATGAAGTCAGTGGCAGAGTTGGAAACTGTGTTTTGACTTACATACTAGAACTCTGTGCTGAGGCTATCCTTATGTGACTGAATGGAAACTGAATTTTCCAGGCTCATAATCTAGAAAATATATGTCGAACAGCATCCTTGCTTATCTAAAAGCAAAGATAAACTCCCTTTGCCTTTTTTTCTGAGAGTGACTTTGTACTATATATCACTTATATATGTGCTTGGTTATTTTAGGTTTTTGGGGGAGACAGGGAGGAAAGGAGAGAAAAAGGGAGAGGGAGAGGGAGAGGGGGGGAGGGAGAGGGAGAGGGAGAGAGGGAGAGAAGGAGGGAGGGGGAGTACATCAGTAGTTCCCTTTCAAAACTACTTTGTGAATACAGATTTTACTTTTCTGTACACAAAATTTTGATCAATTTGTAACATCCATTTTGCCTGAGGCTAAGACAGACTTTTCTGATTATGTAAGGGAGAGAACTGAGATCTGTTAGATCTGTCTGCAAATATCTATAGTGTCTCCTTGACCTTATGCCTCTTCACTTGGTGGAAGCTCATGCCTTTGGATAACAAAGTTTTAGAGATGGAAAGCAGAAGTAGAGGGAGCCCATCTGCTAGTCCCAGGATCTTTCCCTGCTGTTCCCACATATTTCCATTTGGAAATCCAAGGAAGAGTTAATGCCTGCTTTAAAGCCTGAGGCACAGATAATTTGGCTTCCACTCTACCTGGCTGCAACCCAGAGCTGCCGGGGGTCTAAGCATGTGGCAGCCAGCTTGTGTGGCTGTGCTGCAGGGACCACACTGGGGACAGTGAAGAACAGGCTTTAAACTGGACCCTAGACTTCCTCATTGCTGTGAATCAAAGAATCACAAAATACCCACCGATGTCTAAGCAGAAACAAAGCCACAACCTTCCATTGTTATTGAAATTTGACAGAAATATTGCAGAAATGAACTTACACCTCCATAGGCTACTTGATTCCCAGAGAGCACCATCAGCCACTGCACTGAAATACCTGATTTATTATACACAGGTATGAGGTAATTACTACATATTTATTACTTATTTTTTTATTATGTCTTTATTTTGGAGAGTCAATAGACTATCTGTAATTAGGTTTGCATCCATTACAAAACCCTTTTTAAAGCTGTTTTATACCTTTGACTTACCTTGGCTTGAAAATTACCACATTTATTCTGCAGGCAATAGAGATCTGTCTTGTTTACTTTGAAACAAAAAATATCCTAGTGCTTCAGTTACCGAAATTCAACTCAGAAAGAGCAAAGGAAATTACTTTTCCCAATTATTTCATTAAGAAGGTGAAAAATATGTTTGATTGAGGAATTACATCTATTTTGTACAGCTTTGATGTTTCATATGAAAACAGTGTCTCTGAAGCACATGGGTTTAGTCCTGCCAGGAGTTCCATCCTTTCAGAAGTCTGAACATTGACAAAGCCTGTGTGAAGCAAATGAGCATCTTCCCATTCACAATACATCCCTCAGGCTCAGGGGTTTGTGATCTGTTTTTCATGTGTTTCCCAGATCCTCTGTCAGATAAATAGGATATTCAGTCATGAAACAAGGAAATAAACTACCTTTAGTTTGAACTGAAACACTGCAAGATCCTTGCTGGTACACACTTACATTTGAATTGGTGTTCTTCTGTATAAAAGATTCTATTACTAAGGGTTTGTGTGCTCTGTTCTCATTACCTAAACCGAAAACCTTGTTCCCATAAACAAGGTTCTCCTCTTTTAGTGGCAGAACGGTGGAAAGTAAAACATTTGAATAATACATTCCTTGGCAATTTCCCACCAGCATAACCAGAGATAGGATTGGTTTTCATCAGAATAACGTTTTCTTTAAATAATTCTTACTTGAGGTTCCCTTTAAATCTACCAGGGTCAAGCCCTTGAAGTCCTCAAGCGCAATTGGTTTATCATGCCTCCTTTCAGTATGTAAATGCAGTTGGTGTTACTCCATTTTGCTCTATTCCTTAAGCAGGGGAAAAAAAAAAAAAAAAGGTTTTTACAAGTTTACAACCTGTTTAAATCCTAACAGTGACAATCATCCAATTGACTTTAAAAAATTTTCTGGGTCTAATTTTCTCATCTTATTTCCTATCAATATTTTGTACTCATCCTAAATTAATTTCAAATTGAACTAATGTCTGAAGAAAAGTGTTAAAAGATTTTTTTCTTTCTTTTTTTCTTAAGCAATAAACATATTGAGAATCCACAACAGGTCTCATTTGTTTAGTTAAAACACATCTTTCAGCTGACACGAAAAGGTGCAAACATTTTGCCATACTAAAAGCTTTTTTTGGTGTGCTGAGCTCCGAGGAATAAACAGACTTGAATCTGCCAGTGATGGTCTGAAAAAGTAATTACCAAGGGACTTTCTAGAAGGATTAGTGCCCTTTAATCAGTTTTCAAATAGTGAAGATCCTTGAGTAAGTCTTTCCAAGGAAAGGGAATATTTTTACTTGCTGGTATGTGACAATTGTATTTGAAAAATCAAAAATGATTAACACCTGAAGTGTGTGTAATTGTACAAATAAAATTATTTTCAGAAAGGAAAAAGTGTTTAGTAACTCATCTATTGTCCACCTTTGTTGTCTGGCTGAACATTGTGTTTAGGGATTTTCTTCTCCCAGAAGCCGGCAACAAACAACAAACACGGACTTTAGTGAGAGCACAGCCAGGAGCCTATCGCCCCCGACGACACCCACACGGGTCGCGACAGCTGCTTTGAACTTGTGCTCGGATCCTCGTAACCCCACCCGCTCCAGAATGCGCCTAAAGACAACTTATTGAGGGCATTCAGCATCTCAAATTGCCTCGCACTTTGCCAAAGTAAGCGCTAATAGGCGTGCTCTTTCGAGCTCTAATTAGTACTATGCATTGGAAACGGCTCCTGAAAGCTTCTTGTAAGCAATCAGTCGAAGGTAACCACAAAAAGCAAATAAATAGCAGATTAATACCTTTTTAAAAGCCCAGTTATAATTGTTATTCAGTGTAACAAGGGATACTCTGCTTCTTTCTTACACGTAATTATTTGCAAAGGCTTCTTAACTTTTTAAGTGGCTTGTGACACCCATGTCTTTGTACGAATTTAATGAAAGAAAAATGTCAAATGTCCCGTTGGGTGAAAGAGGATTAAGCCTTTTGTCTGTGCTGGTGGTAGGCTCAGAGGTGTACTTCCCTGATCTTTCTCTTGTACACCCACTTCTGTGTTAATTTTCTTGCCTTCTAAGTATTCTCCTTTGTTGCAATCTAGATTTCAGAATGCAATTCACTATATATATATTGATTTCACTTTTTATACGATTAATCTCCTGCAGAAAACATACCCACAGCTCTCAGGTCTTTGTGTGACTTCAGATACGGTAGTATGCTGGAATTAAAAGACCACTCACACTTCTGAAATTAAGCATGTGCATAGTAACTGCAGAACACAGGCCTATCTCTATCTCACACCTCATCTCTAATATCTCTAGGTTGCATTTATTATTTGCTGTCCTTTGTTGTGTTTATATTCTTTACCAGTTACAAATATGCAAAAAAACCCCAACTTTTCCCGTTCCTTGAGACCACAAAAGAAAAATACAAGCCTTGGCATCCTACAGGATATTCTCAGCAGTGTTCCCCCAGCTTCTCTGTTGGTCTTTCCTGAAGTTTCCAGCTGGTGTGACAGACCAATAAACAATTAAATACATATACCAATAAACAATTAAATACCTATATTAGATTTCATGATGGAGTGTGTTGAGTGCTTTATTTCAGCTCCTTGAATGCACCAAGTATGCTCCCAGAATAATTCACCAAACCCAAGGCAGGTGTAGATTGTGTTTAAGTCATAGAATCATAGAATCACAGAATGGTTTGGGTTGGAAGGGACCTTAAAGATCATCTAGTTCCAACCCCCCAGCCATGGGCAGGGACACCTTGCACTAGACCAGGTTGCTCAAAGCCTCATCCAGCCTGGCCTTGAAGACATCCAGGGATGGGGCATCCACAACATCTCTGGGCAACCTGTTCCAGTGCCTCACCACCCTCTCTGTGAAGAATTTCTTCCTGATATCTAATCTAATCCTCCCTGATTTCAATTTATACCCATTACCCCTTGTCCTATCACTACAGGCTCTTGTAAAAAGTCCTCTCCCAGTGCCCTTGTAGGCCCCTATGAGACAGCACTGTACTAATAACTATGGGGCAGAACAGCTTCTTTCTGATGGGGAAAAATGCCAAGCCTTTTCTTTCATGGGGAGAAACGCCAGCCTCTTTAGAGTCATGCAATAAAACTCCCATCAGCTCCAATGTTATCTCCCTTGATTCTTTTTTATTGTATATGTGGCAATAACACATATTCCAAGTTGAACATCAAAGACACTCAAAACTGCAGTTGTATAGCAATTTGGTGAGTTTGAAAGAGTGAAGCAAAGGTTCCTTATTTGGGAACCTGTAATGCCTCAGCAAAGAGAATGTTTCTATCAGCACAGCAAGTCACAGAAGCCTGAGGGGTGCAGCAGGATTTGCAAGTTTTCCTGCCAGGCTGTTGAGCCTGAGGCTGCCATAGATAGCCTCACTTAAAGGCTGCACTACCTATACTTGGAACCTACTGTACTTCTCCTGACAAAAATGCATGCAGTACATGAAATTAAATATCGTATATGCAGAAAGTTAAAGTACATATAAAATATATTTGTGTTTATATGTATATATGTATTTGTGAATTTACAAGTACAATAAAAAAAGGATATCTGAGCATTAACTGCACAAAATTCAAATCCAGAAAGCAGGATAAAAAATGTGCATTAAAGAACAGTAGCACACATGAAAATTTTGTGGCTTCAGACAAGCTTCTACAGCACTAGAAATGGAAAAAGAATGTAAAGTACAAGCACTGATGCATGCTATCTGGTTTGCTTTCAACTGTTTTTCACTTCTTGAGCCCCTATGCATGTTTTACTGGCAATATTAATGTCTGTCAGGCTTATGAAAATGAGCTTGTTTTTCTTGTACTGCAGGTTCCATGACCTGCACATTACTGGAGTAAATGAAAGCGGAGCCAGATCAGGTGTGAATATGCAATTACATTCTGATACACTGGACAGTATGATGTTTAATGCTATCTTTACTATCTTTTACTAGTTTTGTTTGAGCCACAGTTAGATCAGATCTGATCCAGCATAAAGTTAAACTAGTGGAGAGAACCAACATTTGAGCCAGCACAGTTTCAAGGACAGACACCTATGGAAAATAAATTGAATTCAATTGAAGAGGCAGAGTGAGGTTTTGTAATTTTAAGGGACTGTGCTGTTTCTAATCTCAGACTCAGTGCCCAAAACCTGGATGTACCACCACATTAAATGAAGTTCTTCCAGCCACAAGTTTTCTCTATTTTTTATTTGTTTTTATTAAGGTGCACCCAGGACCCCTAATGCCTTGCCACTTGTTCCCTGGTCCATATCATGGCAAATAATTCCAACAAAAGATCATGATCTGGCTTCCTGTAAGGCACCACAAACAGCTGTGCTCACACGTTGGAAAGGGTGGTAGGGGCAGGTCTGAGCAGGCAGCATGCTGGATGGAAAAAACTGAAGCCACCACTGCTTGAGAAAATGGTATGAGGAACTGTTCACAGGGATGCTCTGTTTACACTGCACCCCCTCATCCTCCCCACTTGCAAAGTTGTCCATGGGTATGGAATGGTAGTCAGATCACAGCCTAATGGCTATTGGGGCACACCAGATTTGTGGAAGGAGTAGTGCTAGGGAGAGCTTTTGCTTACTCATGGTTACCAGATGCTTGCAGTTCATGAAGGGGTCCTGGTCAGAAAGGTTTCTCACGATCCACCCCACCAGGCTGTCCCTTTTGTGTCCAAAAACCCTTCTTAAATACATGCTGGAGTGCTCTTCTGAATTGGGGCTTTTTACCAATCTATTACAGTTCTGAGGTCAGTGTATGCCACTGCATAAGGACAACAACAAAGGGTTGTTTGCACTTGTAAGGCAGCCAGCAGTAGCTTCTTTGGTAGAGTTATTCATCTGTGTGAGCTGCTCTAACATTTTATAATTAAATATATACTTAATTGAAAAACATCTGTTTAAGAAAACAAATTAGAGAGTGAAGTATTGGAAAGCATTAGAGTAATCTGAGAGACTTAAAATGCAAAAGCAGTCAGGCAGCTATACTTAAAAATAAAAAAATCCTACCACTTCATATTTAACTATTGCCGTTTTTTAGATGACACACATTCAAAAGCTATGTAAGAGATTATGGCTTTAGTTTTAATTCTGAATGCCCTTTTCTTGTTGACTTTATTTTAATATACTATATGGTTTATTTTTTATGACACGCAACCATATATATGTGTAGAAAACACATTTATTTCTAATTTAAGAGATTAATTTATATACAAACTGAAATATACACAAGGCTAAGTTCCTTGGCTAGATCTCTTTTGATACTATTTTTAAAATGTATTATTTCTAATAAGATGCAAGTCCAAGGGTTTAACATTGCCCCAGGAGAAGTACAGTCTCTGAGGAACACATTGCTCACAGCTGTGGTGAAATATATATCACTGAAAATTTCAGCACTTTTAATTCCATCTTAGTGACATCAGTGGGATAACTGAAATACTGCTCACATATGGCATTCGGTGAGTGTGTGTACGATTTTATCAAAATTCTAGGAAAGCAATTTTGTGTTTATTATGAGCAGTTTTTTCTAACAAAAAATCAAAATGAAAAATGTAAGTGTATATAATGTGGTGTATTACTGGTGGATTTTCTTTTCATTATGATTAAAATAAAATTTAATTTTCCCAAAGTTTAAAATTTTCAGCAAACCTCTTCCTGTTTACTTTAGTTCCTAACTTTTTTCTTCCCCCCGCCCCTGCCAAAATTGAGAAATTCATACTGTAGAAATAGCTTAGTCAACCTTATGGAGACTCCCCTGATTATAAATCACTCAAAGGATAACTCAGTTATTGAGTGTCTGCAATTCTTAATCACTGCTGCCAGACTTGTGCCCAGCCTGATCATGGAGTAGTACTGCTTTGATTTTAACACCGTACATGTAGGCCAAAGCATCTAATAACCCACATTGTGGCACTTTGTCTTTTTATCCGCCTAGGATGTGGTAGGATGCTGACACTGTTGTTTTTTCTCTAGAAGGTTGCTTTTCCTACTGCAAAATTCAGTACAGTCCTGAGCTATTTGCCACGTAGCACTGCTAAGGCATTGCACCCTTTCATGCTATTTATTTCCCGTCCATAAGCTGCAACAGCAATAGAGAACACAACTGCAAGGGGAGTCCCTGAGCCAGAAGTTTCTTGTTTGGAGATGGCAGCCCACAACCAGAAAAGTATTTCAAGATTCAACATGTGCAACTCTGCGCTGTTAAGTATCTCCTTTGATAGATCAGAGGAATGTAAAGGGGCCTGTGAGAGGGAGCAGTGGCTGAGAGGAGATCAGGAGGCTGCAAACCTGGGATGGAAAACAACAAAGGAAAATCTTCACAACAGACAACATTCATGGAAATGTGCGTTGATGGCTTACCCTAGCAGAAAACCCACTTGAGAAAGTCACTGAGAGCCAAGAGAAGTGTCATGGCCACTAGGAAATAGACAAACCTCAGCCTCCTAGTGTCAGCTAACAGAAAGGACTATTTGGAAGGTGACATCTGCACTTCAGAGGTTTCCCAAACTATGTTGCCTGAATGTCAGAGGTGTAGAAGAGGCCACAGAAAGTTTTGTTTGTGGAAGATTCCCAAAATGTGTCAGAACCATGAACAGGATTCATAACAGTAGCCCCTGTAGTTTCTCAGTTCTGCATTAAGAAGATCACTACAAAGAGCGTGTGGCAGCCTGTTGCTCACCAGTCTGTCCAGCTGGTACACAGTGTTGGGGTTTCTGCAGCTGCTGCTGGGCTGTAGCTGGTGCCCAGTCCATCCAGATCAGCAGGCTGGGTTTGCTGCCTCTGATCCAGCCTGCTCTTTGATGCTCCGGCTCAGAAAGTCACACTTTATTGGCAAACATGGCTGTTGCAAGTAACCACTTGAGCAGGGTGGAAGTGGTGCAATGTGTGTTTGGTCAACTTCTTACTGAGACGGTGCTCGCTTATTTTGTTTTATATAATAATTGGGAAAGCAACAGGCAGCAGACAGCAGAAAGGGGGGAGCAAGTCCACACGACACTACAGTCTGCTATGACTCACTGGTTCCCCAATGATGGCAGTGGGATAGCTTTGTGCAGTCTCAAGTGCTGCTTGCTCCTCTGGGACACTGAGTATTCATTTGGTGAGAACTGCAAACTGTGTCCTCCTGAGCCTGTAACCACCTTTCTGTAGCCCTCTCCTCTCCTTTTATATCTGACCCCCATATGGAATACAGTACTTCATCTCAGCCCTCACCAGAACATTATTTCTTTCTCGCACACAGAAAACTCTAACTGATATACCCCAAAATACCGCCTTTGATATTTAATTGTTGACACATAATTATTTCGTTTGTGATGCACTACTAGATCCTTTTCCACGAGGTCCTCATTTTGAATTTGTATATGATACTTCACCTCAGCACAGAACTTCCCCTTTGCTTTACTAAATCTTATAAGATTTAATCTGTTAAGAAATCCTTAATACAGCTTGTTGCATCAGTAGTCAACAAAGCAAACTATTACAGGGGTATAATTAATTTAAAAACCAACAACAATTCATATTTGTGAGAAATTTTGCTTATTACTGTTACAATGGCATTTAATGTACCTATAATAGAAAAAGTTTGAGAAATATGCTTACATATTTGTCTATGCGGCTATTTAATGTGTATGTTTGAAGACACAGAGCAATAACCATCAAAAACCCCAGGGTCTAATCTAAACTAGTCATAAGGCTCTTCCTAGTCAACAGAGAAGCAGAAAATCGTCCAGAGGCTGATTCATTCCAAATGCCTTGATTGCTTGTTTTAGAAAGGTAGTAATCACTCCCTGGATGTGTCTTTCTTCACTGACTATAGAAGCAGCCAAAACAACTGCTTTAGAATAGATACCCAACTTCCAGATTGCTAAAATTACACAAGATGAGTCGCAGCTGTAGCTTGTTCTCCCCCTGGAACAGACAATCAGCTCTAAATTCTTCAAAGATTTCGGCCTTAACTCCCATTGATTTCCCACTGTGAGACTCTTCTAGCCGTTGACTTCAATGACAGTTACACACCTAAACGTGGTGAATACTTAACATCGGGGGCCGCAAGACACCGACAAAAATCTTACCAAATCTGCCCGTGACGATTTAAACAGACAGCTTTCAAGCACCCAGGCCTCTCCTCTCGCAGCAATTTCCAGCCCCGTTGGAGAAGGGAACGTGTGTTCACTTCAGGCACTGCTCCAGGTACAGTACCCCTCCACGCCAAGGAAGAGGAGGAGGGAAGAGCTGGGAACGTTACTGTCTGTGAGAGCCACCGCCAGGCTCGACAGAGCATCCCTTTTGGATTCCCGTTATGGTCACTTCTTGACATTTCTTACCGCAAGACGTTTACTTATTTTAGAAAAAATATTTAAAAAAAATAAACCAACAAAGTAAAACAACCAGTAGAACAGACCTGGCAGGTGTTTTATTACAGTAGCACCATCCTGAAATTACATCTCCTCATTTTAATTCAAAGTGACAGCATTTCAACTTGAGTGTTCCTTAATGACACAAAATTAACTCTTCTATTTTCCTCTTTGAAGTTAGTCATTGTAGATGTTGATTGTTTAATTGTCCTTCCAATCATGCACTTAACTTCCCACTTAGCCCCATGCAGGACATGACTTGAAGACATTAACAATCGTCACTAATGTGGATTGCCTTAGGATGTTTAAGTTTATTTGTAATGGAGGCAAACACTCACTGTTTGGATGAATTCTATAAAAGCCGAACATTTTCTGCCCTAGGCAAAGTTTTCAGAAAGAGTTCATATGGTTTTTCTGGTTGTAATCAGTGTATTCAAATTATGCATAATTTGGTTTTCATGGTTTCAGTTCAGTACTGGATCACATAAAATCAGGTATAATTACTACCAAAAATAAATTTCTGTATGCACCTTGGGATATTCACTGTGGACTTATGACACACTAGTAGGAAATTCATAATTACTAGGAAATTATTTAAGAACATTTTATTATTTTCATCAAGTGCAAGTGAAATTGCAGTGGTTAATTGAAATAAATGGTCACGAAGTCTTAGTGTTATTACAAACTAAAAGTAATATCAATTGCTATACCAATGGGCAGAGGAAAAGGAAGGTGGGAAACCTTTGAATATGAGTAATTTCCATGAAAAATATTCCACGATATTGAATGAGATTCTGGTTTACACATACAAAATGAAAAAGTGAAAAGGGTTTTCCGCATCCAATAGGGAGTTTTCATGGGTCTCCAGTAACTTCCAGACAAGCGCCTGAGGCAAAATCTTCTATTGCCTATTGAAAGCTACTTCGTGTATGCAAGAAGTCTCAGCAAAAAGCATGTCATGCCCCACTTTTGTTTTTTAAGCAGGATGGTTCTCACTGGTTCATCTCTCTCTCCGGCTGTGCCCTTACAAAAGGTTTTGTTAGCCATAAGATTTTATTATTTTAAATGGATTAAATTGGGGAACCTGCAATAGGGAGTGATGATCTTGAGAGGATGAACTCTTTGTTTCCTTCTCCCAAATAGTCCCAAATGTCTTCTTTAGCTACAAATAAAATGGAACTGATAAAGTTTAGGAATAAATAGACAGGACATTAATTCTGCCAATACTCCTACAGGGCCGTTTATTGATAGGAAAGTGGACAGACGGGACAATGATTTCTATCTCACTCTATCAGAACTGAGATGTGTCAGAGCATAAGCAATGTTGTTCTGCTTTGCTTTTGCTTTTTACTGCTGAACACTTTAGTTACCCATGAAAAGAAGAAAATCAAATGAATACTAGATACTGATTTGGATTACCTGGTGATCTAGGAGTACATGGGGAGACTCTTAGTTCCCAGGGTGGTCTTAATGGACCTAATAATTTAATAGATGTAACTGTTCACTCCTTTTAACCTTCTCACATAAATTCTGCAGATTTAGCTATATATAACTACATACAGCTATATGCATTTGTCTCTTCTAGTGGCTTTAGACTCCTTTAAAAACTGACCAAAACCCCCTGAATTTAGATTAAACTGTTAAAGTTACAAATATTATAAAAGATGTTCTAATTTTAACTCCGAAGAGAAAATATATAGTATTGTAATTCGGTTTTGCTTAACTTAGCAATAGGTAAATTACTTGTAATAATCTGCTAAAACCAGCTTGATTTAATGTTGACCTCTTCTGGAGGTAGGCTACTTGAAAGCAGTGCCTGATTTCAATGTTAATGATATGTAAAAAAATCATACTTAGATTCTGGGTGTGTCTTTCGCCTGAAGTGAATGCATATTTTAAACAACATATGTTTGGACTTGAATCTGTAAACCCATGTTTATCTGATTAAAAAAAATCAAGGACTGAAAAAGATACCACTGGAGTCAACCCGTAACCTCCCAATGAAGGGTCTACAGTGCAGTATGCAATCTCCTTTCCTCCACTCCCAACTCGCCCAGACTACTGTGCACAGTAGTCTCATGAAGGAAACTAATCTCATTAGCCAAAGAGAGAGCTTGAGGGTCTAGTTTTACAAGAATTTTTCTCTGCAGTGTGCTTCCCCCCCCCCCCCCCTCACCATCATCCCCTCAGGCTGACCTATTTTCAGGCTGCTGTGGAAAGGGCCTGTCCTTGTGTAACCACTGTGAATAAAGTCCTCTTCCTCATGCAGCTACATGGAAAACTGGATGACGGAATTATTCCAACTCAGAATTAAAGCAAGGGGGGGGATGGGGGGTGGGTGGGATGTAGGGAGGGTATTATTTTTGATGTAGTTTAAGTCAAATCAGTCCCTTAATCCTGTTGGATATGCATTTACACTAATGCTGATGCCAAACCAGGGTAGGTAGAAATCCCTTGCTACATGTGGAGATAACAGGGTAGAGGAAGGTGAGACCACTCATTTTGATACAAGCTTACTCAGGGCACATCCAGCCAAACCTGTGAAGGAGATATTTGCATTTGTTTATGTACACTCATGGTGGACTCTCAACATAAAACTGTGTTCAGTTTTGGGCCCCTCACTGCAAGAAAGACACTGAGGTGCTGGAGCATGTCCAGAGAAGGGCAAGGGAGCTGGTGAAGGGTCTGGAGCACAAGTCCTGTGAGGAGCAGCTGAGGGAACTGGCATTATTTAGCCTAGAGAAGGGGAGGCTCAGGGGAGACCTCTACAACCACCTGAAAGGAGGTGGCAGAGAGTTGGGGGTTGGCCTCTTCTCTCAAATAACTAACGACATAGGACGAGAGGAAATGGCTTCAAATTGTGCTGGGGAGGTTTAGGTTGGATATTAGGAAAAATTTCTTCCCAAAAAAGGATTGTCAAGCATTGGAACAGGCTGCTCAGGGTGGTGGTTGAGTCACCATTCTTGGAGGTATTCAAAAGACCTATAGATGTGGGACACTTGGGTATATGGTTTAATGGTAGACTCGGCAGTGATAGGTTAACAATTGGATTCAATGATCTTAAAGGTCTTTTCCAACCTGAACGATGCTATGATGCTACGATTCTGTGAAGAGACCCCTGGGCTTGGGGGCTGCCAGTGCTTGCAGCGTTCATATCAGGTGCAGAATGAGACCCTGAGACTTCTGAAGAGAGCAAATCTCCCCTGGGAAGAAAGACTTTCTGTCATGGACTCTGAAGTACAGCATATAAACATTTTAGAATTCATAATATAATCAGTTTTAAAATGTTTTATTGAGTATTTTGAGAAAAGAAGCTGCAAAGACAAATGGATTAATTTTCTGAATTGATTTACCTTGCTTAATTTAAAACAGCTTCATATATTATTAGCACTAAATATGCATTAGTTTTTTCTAAGGGCACAGAATTCCATAAGTGCATGAGTGGTTTTCAAAATTACAAAACCAGAAGTACTTGGCCTTTTCAACATTTTAACCTTTCTTTTTTCTGCTTTTTCTCAGATTCTCTCTTGCTCCATAGTTCACATATGCATAGTGTATATTATTGACTGCTATGGTTAAAAAAGTTCAAAATGCCTAATTTCTATTTTTCTTCCCCTTGGATGTTAAAACTGACAGCTTAATGACTCTGTTGCCACTTACTAGAGAATCACTGCCCTTGCCAACATTCAATATAAGACAAGCTCACTTTTCCCAAATAAGAAGCCCTTTGCTTTGCGCTCTGGGAACTGTAGTACACAGCTTAGTTACTTTAAATCCATTTTAACTTTAGTAAGGTGCTCAATAATTCTCTGGAGCAACATAAACATAAAAGCCTTCCTCTTGGATTTTTGATTACTTCACAGAAGTAGCAAGTATAGCACACTGTACCTAAATATGAACACAACATATTCAAGTGTCTCTGTATCTTAGTAAAATGGTGTGAAACGACTGGACAGCTAAAACAAAGGCTGGCATTTTTGAAACAGAAGGAAGCTTTCCTACTGATTGCAGTGGGAACAGGTACAGACTAATAATGGATAGCTTTGAAAATCTGAATTTGGCACCGTCCTACTGACTGGTTAGAGCAGCTCATTGTTTCCCAGGCTTTGTTGATCTAATGTCACCCTAAGGTTTTTGAAATGAAGAAGGCTGCAAAGAAACTGAACAACTGTGACACACCAATGCTGCCAAGCCAGTTTTCACTTACAACAAATAAATGAGAGTAACTTGTAAATATATACTAATTAATTTTTATTGTGTATTGTTTCTTTGCTTGCTTGCTTTTATGCATAGGAAAAAAAAATGTGTGTTCCTGTAGTGTTTGCTTGTTTTCCCACAGTAATTTACTTAAGGAGCACCAGTGGTCAATGGAGCACAAGCTGACAAAGCACCACACTGCTCTGCACATCCTACGCACCTGAAGCAGTCGTGCTGACAGTAGCACGGGAATGTTTCTAGTTACTCAGGACTTGCCTACTTGGCTTGCAAATACATGATTCCTGACTAAAATGTAGTTTTGTTTCTTTAATTCAACCAGTGTCCCATGATATATACAGGAACAATAAAAACAGGGACGAAGTTTCAGCCTTACAAATTCTGATACTGGAGCTGTCAGGTTTTTGAGGCTCCTCCAAGTTCCCAGTGTTTAAGACATCTACAGTCTTTCAGGTGAAACATGCAGATAAGTAAAGGTGAGAGAGAAAGTGCAGTCTCCATGAGCAGTGCGATTGCTGCTGCTGCTGCTGCGAGTAGGTATGTGTGAAGCCCACAGTAATTGAATCCATTGCAGGGTCCGGGTTTACATATGGAACTTGAACAATAGGTATTTACTTAAATTACATAGATTACCTCAGAGATGTGGAATCTGTACGCCCTGCCCACTTCCCTGATTCTCTGGAGTTTGGATCTTGTGGGGAACATAATGGGCTTAATTACGGTGTCTGGACTAGCCGCGCAGGACCCGGAAGGCAGGAGTTAACCTCACCTCACCTTTTACATGTTAGTGACCCCAGGCTTGGCTGGGATCCTGTTGGGGCCTTTGGAGCAGCTTCTGGATTGCCCCAACCGGCGCTAACCCGCGCAGGGAAATCGCACGGGCAGGGCCTAAGCGCGACGCTCAGGGCACCCAGG
>NW_010231668.1:0-29987 GCF_000690775.1 Eurypyga helias | reverse complement strand
CCATTCTATGGTTCTATGGTTCTATAAGTGGAGGTAATAATACAAATACATCTGAAGACATAAATCCAAGCAACTGAGAAAGTAAATACAGCCACAGCAGCTTAGAGCAGCCTGTCGCTACACAGCAGCACTCACCAAAAGCAGGGAGCACAGAGCACTGTGGAGGCTCAGCCTTAAGGACTCCCAGGGCTGAATCCTGCCTGGTTCCACTGCCCCAGGCAATCTCTGAAGCTGTCTATGCTTAAAGACACCTTGTGTTAAAATTCTCTCAGGACAAAGACAGAAGATTAAATCAGCTGCCCAAAGCATTCCAGTAATTTGTACTCTTTCACTGACACCCACAGAATTCATTAAGTACTATGTTTATTTCCCATTCAAGTTACTGGAATTTGAGCACATACTTCTGAACCCAGTGAAATTCAAGTCTACTTGTGCATATTAGAGTAAGGAAACTGAAGAACAGTGCTGTGAAGAGAGGTTAAAGAAGAGCCTTTACATACTGGAGCTAGAAAACACATCACTAGAATTAAAGCCTTGAATTTTCTAAAACATTTTTCTCCAGATATATTACCCTGGAAACATGGAAAAACAAAAAAAAAGTTAAATCATTTATAGAGGAAAACACACATTAACACAACTCTCTCCTGTCACTCATTAAATTACATCCAGAGTACACCTAACTTACTGACAATTGCTTCTGCATATCTGGTTAAGTTCAAATAAAAAGAAGTATCACGATTCAGAAGCCTGATCAACTTGAAACTATTTTTATATTGCACTTATAAAATGGCTTTGTTCCACAGGTAGCCAGAGGAAAAATAACCAAGGTCAGAGCCAAGCTGTATTTACAAATGGGAAAACACACATGTGAAAAGAGACTCAAAGAATTTAGAAAAAGCAAGAAAACTGGCAAAGTTAAAAAGGATGGCAAAAGAAGTCATTTGAAATAAGAAATCGTCCTTACTTATTTCATCCTTCACAAAGCTGAAATTTAATAAAAAAAAAATTGACCACCATTTTCTTATCTGGATTTGATAACAAAAATGACTTCTGGACTGAGACTGCTGAAGGGAAAAGTAATAAAAGTCTCTTTAAAAAAAAAAAAAAAGATTTCCAGAGCAAGGTTCTCTACACCATCACGGTTTAAGGCGCTGAGAGATAAGCCAGCCCAGAAAGGTAAATTACTTCTTTGTGACTGTGTTCATCGCTGATGTGCTTGAAGAAGTTCCCATGGAAGAATGTTCTTTCAGCTCAAATTTGGTATAAGTCCTCTGAAGCAAAGCTGACAAAACGAGCAATGGCAAGTCACTTAGACCCATGTACAGAAGAATAAAACAGGCAAACTATACAGTTGTAAAGTAAAGCCTCTTGTAACAGCCTCAATACCACAGGAAGAATGAGAAGCAAAAATGAAAGTTATTTTTAATAAGAGCTCCAGTGAGAACTGAAAATTCAAGTACGCACCAGCAGAGCAGTAATGGTGATATATCACAGAATCAGAGAATCATGGAATAGTTTGGGTTGGAAGGGACCTTAAAGATCATCTAGTTCCAACCCCCCTGCCATGGGCAGGGACACCTTCCACTAGACCGGGTTGCTCAAAGCCTCATCCAGCCTGGCCTTGAACACTTCCAGGGATGGGGCATCCACAGCTTCTCTGGGCAATCTGTTCCAGTGCCTCACCACCCTCTCTGGGAAGAACTTCTTCCTGATATCTAATCTAAACCTCCCCAATTTCAATTTAAACCCATTACCCCTGGTCCTGTCACTACAGGCCCTTATAAAAAGTCCCCCCCAGCTTCCTTGTAGCCCCTTCAGGTACTGGAAGGCTGCAATAAGGTTTCCCCGGAGCCTTCTCTTCTCCAGGCTGAACAAGCCCAACTCTCTCAGCCTTTCATCATAGCAGAGGCGCTCCAGCCCTCTGAGCATCTTCGTGGCCTCCTCTGGACTCACTCTAACTAATTTAATCCACAATAAATTTTGTATTTGGATTTCCGAAAAGGTCTATACCTCACCAGAACCCTAAGTGGAACTAAGCAAACTCACACAGAGGAAAAACAAGATGAGGTGGGGGAAAGGAAGGAGTAACGAGTTAATTTTCTCAACAGAGGGAGGTCACCAGTGAAGTCCTGTGTGGAACAGTGATAAGGCCCATATTGCTCACCAGCATAAAAGTGAGTTGGGAAATAAGGTTCATAGTGATATACTCTGTTCTTCTTTTCCATACAATACGATAAATTATTCAGGCCTATAGAAACAAAAGCTGATTCCAAAGGTGATAGCGATCTGTCTGAACACAGATGTCTACAACAAAGATAGCCATATTGGAGCTTCCTTACCTTCAGCATGGGAAGAGCGAGAGCTCAGCTCATCCTAATCTAACTGCACGACAACTCAGATATATCTCACCCTAGAAGCCTCCATTAATCGTGCACAGTCTACAGCAACAGGCTCGCATCTGGGTAGCTCCCAAGTTAGATGTGGAATGCCACATTGAATGGCCAGTGCATGCAAGCACACATTAGGCAGCATAACACGTGAAGGAAGACATTACTAACTTTAAGAAACAATTGTGTAACTAGACATTATAAAAAGTTCTGGAGTTATACTGCCTTGACATCCAGTATCAAGCAAAACAAAGCTGGATATTAGAAATAATTAAGAAACAGACCGACATAAAAACATCACCATACATGCCTAAGCCCTTAATATGGTGTGTAGTTCTGTCCCTGTTGACCAAAATTCACTCCTCTTCCCTGTTATAAAAATAAAGTCTATGCTGCCATTTTGGAGGAGGAGAGTAAGGATGATTAAATGTGACAGTTTTTGTAAAAAAGCAAACACAACCAAAAAAAAAAATCACCCTCAAACTCCCCTAGGGCTGCTGAGTTCAGAAGGATATTGTGGATGATTGCCAAAACAACCCAAAACCCATTTCAAATGGTAGAATGGATGACAATGAATCAAATGTGGATTCATCCACAGAGAAGTCCTCCAACACTACCCCAGCAAATTTTGGGATTTCCAAGTCCCCTGCATACTCTTATGCCCCAGAATATTTCCCATCCAATGAGTCTTTCTGGTGGGCTTGAGGCCAATGCTTTGAGACATGGACAGGGCAGTCTCCTCCTCAGGGGAGGCAAGGCCTGAAGAGCAGGCATGGAACAACCTTGCAAGGGAGCAAGGGTACGTTTAACCAGATTGATGAAAGACAAGATAAAGGTTTGCATGAATTTATGGTCCTTAGGCAAAACAAATTGTAAAAGTCCATTAAGAAGTATCAATTATCCCAATATCAGTCCTGACTCAGGTAATTCTTAGCCTTCATATCAGTGTGAGTTGAGAGTTAAGAAAGAAATAAAAATCATTTAATCTTTGCACCATTCTTCTACTACCTCAAATATCTGCTGTCACTCATTATGGGAGGCCACGTGCACTGCTGGTCTGGCTCACCACCTTTGGTGCTGCATGTATTTTATGTTTCTATTTCTCCATTGTGTAAATTCTTCTGACTATATTTGGGAGTTGTACCAGGGAACTAATGAAAAAAGAGCTACTGAAAAAATCTACAAAACTAATTGCACAATGTGCTGCTGTTACAATTCAATCCAAATGTTATGGGAAAGCCAGTCAGAACAGATTCTCCATTAGGTTCAAGTACTGTTCACGTAAGATGGGTTCCTAGTTACAGATGTAATCTATCATGGCAGAAATAAACAGCAAGCCAGATAATGAGGAAGTGATGAGAAAGAGGTATCAATTTGGACATCTCCTTGGATTTCATAAGCAGTACTTCCCAAACTGTACTTTCAGATAGGGAAAAAGGGATGGGACATTTCTGAGGGATTTCCACATTTCTGTACTGGTATGTTTTCATATCCACAACAGTACATCTAAATCTCAAACTGACAAATGGGTGACAGATGTGCACAAAAAGCAAAAAGCATTTTGTGACATTTAAGCTCTCTTTGTAACAGAAGAGTGTTCCTTGCGGTTCGTAATTCAGCAACGAAGAGGAACAAACCAAGACAGCTGAGGGCTAGGTCTTTCTGAAGAATTGGGTATGAGACATCACACTGTGTGAATGTCACTGTTCAAATGTTACTTCAGGCAAAAGTCCAAAACAAAACAAAAAAGCCAATAAAACCCAAAAAATTCTAGCTATGAGTTTTGGTAGAATATGAATTGGATTATTGAAGAGGGAAGAATTTCTATTGCCTCTGAATAACCGTTTCTCACCAGTCTTGCTACAGTTCTCAGATGAGATTACGAAGAAGAGTTTAAAAAAGCACATTTCTTACTCTAGTAGTTTAAGTATTGTCTCACCTTCTAGGAAACAACTGAGTTTGTAAAACAGAACTCCAATTTTGAGTTCCCAAAACGTAGTTAGAAACTTTCTTTTGAAACATGAAAATAGTCACACAACTCTTGCTTGAACTGATGAATCACAATGCATTTTACAGCTGCTTTTGGTATGTTTCACATGAAGTTAAACAACAAAATCCACTTGGAGCACTGAATGTAGAAAAAAGCTGGCTTAGCAATTCTCTTTGTATGAGCAAGCAAAATGAGTTTGAGTTTTAAATCACTTTATTTTTATAAGTTTTCACGTGTATAACACCTGCTTTTAGTCTTGCTCTTACTAACCCTACTCTATGTTAATCGGTTACTGCATGAACTGCCTCCTGTGCACACCTTTCAAGTGATAATGTAAGCCTATCACAACAGCGTTCTGAAGAGGGAGCTAGAGGATTACATACAGGGCTTTCTTTAGCCAAAGAATTTATAACAACTTCGACCTTTGAAACGAGGTTTGTTAAAAAAAAAACAAAGAAAAAAAGAGAAAACCAGCTGCCTACCTATCTCTGGCTCTTTTTAAGAGAAGAGGTAGTCAATTAAAAACCATTAACCAGCCTTCTATTGCTTTTCCTCAATGTGACTAGTTCATGATGTAGTAGCCTACTTACAGGCATTGAAAACAATATTACTTTTATTACAAGACTTAAATCAAATGATAGCTAACATCGTTTACGTGTTTCAAAACAGGCAGAACACTTTTCATGTGTTCTACCATTTTCATCAGTTTGGAAATTCAGTAAGTAGGTACTTTCAAACAGAAAAGCTGTTTGAAGCATCTGAATGCTTTTAAAAGCAAAGAACTAAATACACATGTACCAATCTATGCATCAGGCTTCACAGTCCATTGGGAAAACATTCATCATCAATTGAAGCTACAGAAAAGCTAATTAAAACACGGTGCTAGTAGAACAACAGTATTAGCGGAGAACCTATGATACAGTAAAACCACCCACACACGTCCATGAACACAAATGAGTTCACTGGACAGCACCCAGCATACCCAAACACCACAGAAACTAAGGCCACTCGGAAGCTGCTCTGCATTAGGGAAAACATTTGCTCAGCTGATTATTACTGTTGGGGAATAGGAACTGGGATTTTCAAACCCCCACTATTTACAACCAGATGGTTACTGGAAAGTGCACAGCTCTGCTACCGTATCTGCCTTTTTTAGGCCTTAAGAGAAACAGAGGTAGAACCCAGGTACACTTTACAGCATTTTTAACAATCAAACATGGATCATTATACAAATTAGGTTTTACTTGCTACGGAAGTCAAACTTACTATCAATCCATATTCGAGACATCCTCCCATCAAAGTTGGGAGGTAGCTCCCAACTAGGTAGGAAGTTGGGAAGCTCCTGTAGCTTCAATAAAACATCAACAGTGTCTTCAAAACAAGCCAAATAATGATAAATCCACACTACTCAATCCAAGAAGGGAGATATGTCATTTTTATTGTACGTGTTTTGAGGGGAGAGCCAAGTGCTCAAATATCCATAGATATTTATTTTTATTTATTTACAAACTTTTAAACAAGTTCTCGTTCTTATTTAACTTAGAAGTGCACTCTACAAACTCAATCTAGGACATTGTCCAAATTGAACAGTTGAAGGTAACTGCTTGAAATGTTATGACAGCAGGAAAGTTTACCCATGGGAAATCTCCTAGAGGCCTTTGAGAAGGAATGAGAGTGAAGGAGTTGGAGAACATATTAATCTGAAGCAAAGAGGGAAAATTTTCAAACCCAAACACTCCTAAACAGATAAACATCTCTTATGGTATGCACTTCAACAGGATAAGTTGCAAGATACTTATCAAAATTGAAATCAAATGCTTATGTTTTCATGTAAAACTGAAAACGTCTTACCTTGCCCCGAATTATATATTGCTTTCACAGATTTTTTCACCTTCTGTAGAGCAGTTCTGTCTTGATCCAATGCCTGCAATAACAAATAATAAACAAACTTTAAATATTTACTTCACCGATCAACAACATACACTGTAACATTTAAAAAGAAACAGACAAAACCAGTATTTTCACAGGTTGGAAAAAATGCAGATACATCATATCCAGCCTGCAGGAAGGTCTGAGGTCATTCAACCCCTTCAAGAGGAATTGCAGAACTGAAAACGCTCAGAAAGAGTACAGCAGCAGTGAGAGTGCTGAAAGAAAAAAACTATTTTATTTTTGCAAAGGACAAAGCATTTATTCAAATAGTAATATATTTGGAAAAAAAGAAGAAATAGATAGTAGATGCTTCTACCATAGCCCTATAGTTTCTATATCTAAATTACTCGTTAACTTCCATGGTTTCCCCACAGTAACAGTCTTCCACCGATAGGCACAAGCTATCACACTAACCTCTTACCTCAAATGCAAACCATAATTTTATAAACAGAGAAGAAGTAGAAAAATCAAACCAGAAAGTACTAAGATCTGATTTTGTGCTACATAATGAGACTTGAAGGAAATATTTATGAGAATAATACTCAAATATGCATTTTCAGGATTCCATCATTCTGAATTTCAAGTTTTCTGCAGTAGTTTCAAAATCCAGAAGAAAACGTTATTAAGCAATGATGAATCCAGGATTATATTTCTAGGTACTTCCTTTTTTAAGCAACATAACTTCTCCCTACCCACTGGCAATCTGTTGTAAGAAATCAAATTAACATGAGAAAGAACTATTAAGATACAGCAAAAAAAAAAAAAAAATCCATCTAAGTAAACATTACTCCAGACTTGCAGGATTAAGAACCTTACAAACCACATACTGGTACTGTTTGCAGCGATCCAGTTCATTTCATTCGAGTATGAGATGTGGGTATTCATCGTACTTACTAACCTGTAACTATCCACACAGAACTCATGGAGAAACATTTAAATCATTTCCTGTATGTTTTTCCCCATTTGGATCATAGGCAATTTCCCATCACCTAAGTAAAGTTAGATCAATAATCACAAGCTGTAATGAGGCTGGCAGTGTTTGTCATGTTATATTCATGTTCAGGTCACTGAGGACTGGAAAACTTGTACTCAGAATTACTACTGTCAGGACAGCAGCCTAACAGAGCCTGGTAGCTGCTGTAGACCACAAAGTTCATTAAGCACTGGAGACGGTCACACCTAAGAGTGGTAGCCTCATGTAAATTCAAAACACCAAGCATTTCAGCTCATGCACATTTACAGTAGGAGTCCATATAGACAGAAACCAATTAAGATACAAATAGTTCTGTTTTGGAGTGGCCCAGTATTAACCAGGCAAAAAAGCTGTAGTTGAACAATATATGAAAGTCTAACAAAAGAAAATGCAGCGTTTCTGTTCTTTAACTGAAACCCAACATATTCTCAAATCACACAAGCACTTCTGTGGTACCTAAAACTACGAAGTCTGGAACCACAGAATTTATATAAGGGATTTTTAATACTATTTATCTCTAGTTTTTCATTTGAATCAGAACAATGGATTAAAACATTCAGAACTGCACATATTATTTCTTTTGCTCCCCAGTAAAATAGGGGATTTTACTTGACTTTCATCTTGCCAGAAAGAGTCAACATCCTCAGTTCAATAAAATATTAAGAACTCTGTGTTCTTTTTCAAAACAGTGCACAGCAGGTGATTCTCCTTAGATTCCTTTGCAAATGCTGTCAAAAGCTTTTGCTTCTGCCTGCATGCTATGCCAGACAGTTGTTACCACAGATTTCTACTGCAGTTCTCTCCATCTTCAATGACCAGAAAAAAACGCTTCACTTGTCTACTGAGAGTTTGAACACAGGACAGTATATGAATCTGAAACCAGTATTTTGGAAAAAAGACAAAAGTTAACAATGATGAGATTCAGAGAGAAAACTCGCTACTAAATTCTAATATTGAAGCAAACTGGACACTCAGGTGGAGAAAAATAGAAAAACTCCAAGAAAGTTGGTACTTGTTCCTAAAGATATCAAACTAGAAGACTAGAACAAATAGACTAGAAAAATCTTCCAAATTGGATTTGATATAGAATTAATAACTAATATGGGAGCAGGAGGGAAGGGAACATGCATTAATTTAAGAGAGCAATCACAGAGAAAGCAATATAGAGAGATGACATCCCCTGCCTGAAGGAGCCAGTGATCTAAGTCAGAATGACATCACAGGTCAAATTTCTATTTTTACATTTACAAGTATGATCTTTATGTGAACTAGTTCTTCTTAGTCTAAAACTCCAAATAAAACAAATCCATGCACACTTATAATCGTATACCAGGGCAGAGTGCAAAATGCCTACTGCAGTGGGAACCCAATCCTGCATGGGATTCTCGTTATACAAAAACGAATATCGAGGAGGGGGGTTGGATGGTAGTTTTTTGGGGTTGTTTGGTTTTGGTTGGTTTGTTTCATATAACTGTAGGCAGCTTGT
Source organism: Eurypyga helias (assembly GCF_000690775.1). Lineage (NCBI taxonomy): Eukaryota > Metazoa > Chordata > Aves > Eurypygiformes > Eurypygidae > Eurypyga > Eurypyga helias. The sequence goes on along the minus strand of NW_010231668.1, from coordinate 21,219 downwards.
TTCCAAACATATTATATTCCTCTTGAAGGTCTTTCGTTAATAATTTTTAGCTGCATTCTGCCGCAAAGGAAGTATGCTGCACTCAATGCTCAGCTGAATTTATTCTGGAGTAATGTTTCAAGTACATTAAACTGCAAAGGAACAGCCTTGCTTTCCCCAGTTAAGTGAAAACATACTTTTGCAGTAACTGCTAATTTTATTTTCCAGTATTTAGAACACTAAAATATTTTCACTCCAACTTAGAAAACCCAAAATCTGATCTTCCATTAGAACTGACATGCATTTATATTACTGAGAACTACAATGCCTTGGAGAACCAAGGCTTCTCTCAAACGATCTCTAGGTATTCAGATGTTCACCTTCCTACATAGTGAACTCCTCTTCCTCACCACCCATTCCTGGAGAATGCTTCTTTCTTTTCTGTGACACCTCCCATACGGCCTTTTTAACTTCTCTGCGAGAAAGTTTTCTTACCCTCTTAGCATTCTGAAAAAACAGATAATTTACCGAAACTACCTGCAAGACAGATTCGCTAACCTGAAGTTTAGTTACACTGAACCTAGCCTGCCAACCTCGTTCAAATCTGTACTACCGAAGAGCAGTGTCTGTCCTTCCTCACGTTTGCTACAAGGAGATCCAGTTCAGGAGCTGCTGCGGTGACCTCAGCTCCACGAAAAACAGGGATTCCTTCGGAGCACTGTGGATTTGGTTCACCTTTATCAGTGCACATTCCAATATAAGCTGTACTTACAGCTACCATTTCACATTGAGAGGCAAGACCTTGCAGCATCCTTCCTGTTAAAATGTATGTTTAATTGGTAAACTATTCATACCAATATAAAACTTGGAAAATTTGTCCACCTGAAGAAACCAGGAACTTGTCCACCTGAGGAACCCCTGAGATTCTAAAGGTTTCTTCAGAACCTTTGTCTATTTACTCCATACAGGTATGTATATATTGGTGTGCATGCATGAGTGTAGATACCAATATGAATATTTTTATGTTTGTGTGCGTAGTTAAGTCTATATACTGGAGATCATATATAAGAATTTATGTACTTATTTCCACTATACATGAAAACCATGGTTTGAGCAACACAAAAATATCCCTTTCTTGACTGACCTAAAACTACTGTTACAGAAACTGACCACAGGTCTTTCACGTACATATTAAATTTTGACCTTACAGAAATCAGCATCATCCTACTGGCACACATTTGCACAGACAGTGCTACAGCCCCTTCAACCCACTAGATCTACTAAAACATCAAATGTGTTTGCAAACCTTTACTGTTTGAAGAGGAAAAAAAACCCACTGATTTTTGTTTCAGCCTTACAATAATAGAGACAAGAGTGGCTCAAGACACTGACAATCACATTAATATGGCAGCATACATTATTAATCCCTACAAGACAATTATTATTGTATGCCCTATTAATTATTATTATATGCCCTACAACTCCATGAGGTTGGCATGGTCCCACCTCTCCAGCCTGTCAAGGTCCCTCTGGATGCCATCCCTTCCCCTCCAGCGTGTCGACCGCGCCACACAGCTTGGTGTCGTCGGCAAACTTGCTGAGGGTGCACTCAATGCCGTCATCCATGTCGCTGACAAAGATGTTAAACAGCATCGGTCCCAGTACTGACCCCTGAAGAACATCACTCGTCACTGCGCTCTACTCAGGCATGGAGCTGTTGACCACAACTCTGAGTGTGGCCATCCAGCCAGCAACCATATCCATGCAACCAATTAGAGCAATGGCACCCAACAAAGTTATGCCTGTTCAGCACCAGTATCAGTTTTCCTCACTATAAAAGCCAAACTTTATCAGATGGGTAATAAACGCACATTAACCAATCATTACATGCCACTGAAATTGCAATAAGACAAAACCACATAATTTCACCAGTGAAATATAACCAAAAGGGAAGATAAGAGTCAACTGCTGGTCTCCCATAGCTTACCCACTCAGAAACGGTCAGACTACCAAACTGCTACCAGACGACTAATTCTGTAACAGGAGAAGCAATTCAAACCACTCTCCCTATCCTTCCCTCTTCTCTCAGTCTGTATTGGTCCTGCCAGTTACCCGGTTGAAGTCTCTTTCCAGTTGTTGGCCTCAGCACAAGTCTCCATGACAAAAATAAGGGAGTTAAGAGTTTTCCAGAGACACTTAACCCCTCATATAAAGGATGGATATAGAAAGACATACTTTTATCTTGTCCTCATTACTTAAAAACCCAAAGGGCCCAAATGAGAGAAAACAAACAAACAAAAAAAAAGAAACAAGCATTTATGACTGTAATAACTGCTGTCAAAATAATCTATTACACCATCATTTACCAGCTACTCCCAAATTGAGATAATATTCTTAAAAAAAAAGTCATTTCCCAGAAAATTGGAAACTTGAAGTGTTTAATCATAAAGTAATGAAAAGAGTGTAAGTAATGAAATTTAGGATACCATTTTTTTTCCCCCCTCCAGAAAAATATTTTTTTTCCAGATAAAGCCAAAGCTGAGAGATCTCATCAGCTGAACTTCCCTCACACCTCCTGCTGTCATTACATGGGCCTGTTGCAACTCAACAGCCTCTCTCCAAACTGGTGTAAATGAGAAAAATCATCAGCCCTTCAGTGCTGTAAAGGTCACATTAGATAATCAAGCTCATTTGTGTAGTCTCTAAAAAGAGTTGCAAAAGTAACAGTTGCTAAATTATTCCTCAAGTATTACTTAAATGGCAACACAATAGATATTACTTATACAATCTCTGTCTAAAACCAAACTACTATGTAATAACACCAAGCTTTTGACAATTGATCTTTGGATTCCTCTTTGCAACCACACTCCTACCCAGAAGCCTTTTCTGCAAAAGCACGAATGCAGATGCTAATTGCTATCTATGTATAATTACTTCTAGATAAAAGGAAGTTAGCACCAGGTTTTTCCTAATGAGCATGGAGCGGACACTGATCTTGTGCATGCTCTGACACATTTGGGAATGTTTAATGATATTTTGGGCAGTTCATTCCTTCAAGTTTTCAACTGGAGTTACATTAATATTTTTAAGTTTAGCTTGTTTTGTGCACTAGGTACATTTAGAGATAATTGAAAAATAAAGCTATGAGATTTGTTTTCAGATACGATGATGACACACATCAGATTCATTCTCTAACTTCTGTTGTGTAGGAGATGCTGAAAAGCCCACAACCAGTAATGCTTGAAAACATCCAGTAACAGATAGAAAATTTTCCCCACCGGCACAGACTCTAAACCAGCTTTCACTGAGTAGAAACTAATTGCGCTGATAAATATCACAGAACAGTTTGGCTTGGAAGGGACTTTAAAGATCATCTAGTCCAACCCCCTGCCATGGGCAGGGACATACTTCACCAGGTCAGGTTGCTCAGAGCCCCATCCAACCTGACCGTAAACACTGCCAGTGATGGGGCATCCACAACTTCCTAGTGCCAATATTCTTACCTTTACACTGGCAACAACCTGCCTTTCACTAGTGACGACAGTACAGCTGTTCAAGCAGTCATTCACTATACCCAAAGTCACCTCGTTATACCAGTCAGCTTTACTACTTACTAATCAGAAACCAAAGGGTAAAACATGGTTAAAGATCAGAAACCAGCAAAGCCATAGCCTTGCTGACAGATGCTAAATACACCAGTGTACAAGATCCAAGATACACACGACTTTGCTAGGGATAAAGCCACACAGCACCAGCAAGTGGCTGCACAGAACACAAACAGAATAGTCTTCCTACATTACAAGTGCTTCTGTGTTTAAAAGTAAGTAGTGCTGTTGCACCCTACTTCTCAGCAAGTCATGGCATATTGTCAATCTGTTTTTGCTCCAAGTTGATCCTTCTTGTCCACACTGGCAATCTGCTCAGTACTGCTTTCAAAGCAAAGGCAGTGATCTTAATTTAAGAAATAAAAGCCCATTCTGTACCTGTGCCCTCACAGACCCCTCCTTACACTTCTTTCAAAGTCCAGTGGAAACACATTACCTGAGTGCAAGGATTTGCTATGGAATACCAACCTACAAAATCTTTTTTTCCAGCATACAAACACACAGTTCCATATACAGAGTACACAAACAAAATTTGTAAGTAATTTTCATTGAAGATTCCTGTAATTTGAAAAATCCAATACAATATAAAATACCATTTTCATTTAACAAGACCTAACTTATATGCAGAAGTCATAACTAAATACAGTGCAAGACAGCCCAAAATAAAACAAGATTATTTTCTAGAACAATAAAAAAAATACATCAGAAGACAGCAAATAGTTGAGGTAAGGTCCTTCAAAAGGAAAAAAAACTGAAGAGAAGACATGGAAACAGCATAAACACAAATGTACTAAATAGATGTGCTAGCAGACATGAATTTATTAGAAAGAAATGTGATGCTTCACAAATTGAACTGGAAAAAAAGCACAGAAGTCTGGAGAACTGTTCCTCCCCCACCTTATCTGACTGTAAATTTAACCAACAGGAGAGCCCTTCACTTGCCACACCAGAGATAAATGCCACAAAACATCTTCCTCCCATGTTAACTCTTCTTTCTTCTTTTGAAACCACAAAACATTTTACAGCATGCTCTATATTTAAGCTGTTATCCCAGAAACTCACAGGTAGTATCTAGTCAGGGAGGCTCTAGATAAGGAATCGTGAGCTACAATTATTGCCACCTTCTCAGGCAGCGAAATTCTTCAAATATTGTACACAGATTCTATGAATGTTACAGAAGCTCCTGAGTGACACTTGGGGACAAATGTACTCGCTCACTCCACCACTGCCAGCCTCACAGTCTTACTGCCGCTACGCAGCACGCGGACACCTCCCAGCTCCATACCTTTCCGTCAGCATTGTTATCTGCCGGTATCTGGCATCAGCTACCAGCACAGATCTGGAGGACACCAGAAACACACTCATGGCACAGCAGAGATGATTTACAAAATGCATAAGAGGGGTTTTGAGTCTTCCTTAAAGGAAAATAAATAACCACAAGAACGTAATTTGTGTGTGAAGCATTAATTTTTAATTTCAATGTCATGTTCTTTGACACAAACATATCCTCTGAACTATTTAGTTTGGGGGTGGGGGGTGGGGTATTACAAAACAAGAACCACTACAAGAGCCTCATCTGAAAACCTTTTCTCCTACATAGTCTTTCCCTTCTTCCGATCAACATGCAAAAAATAGCATAAATGTACATTAGAAAGCTAAGATGCTCAACCCATCTTCACTGTGGTACAGACAACCAACAGACCTTGAAGCAATATAGGCCAAAAAAGCCGCAACCCTTAAATATCTGTGTAACACATACTGTGTCATGATATACTGTCATGTCATGTCATACTGTCACTTAAATTAACAGAATAATTCTACATGCAATTTAAGACCAGAGAGAGATCTGCTTTCTCGATATGCAGGTAAAATACAGTGAAATGAGAAGGGATATTCAACCTAAACCAAAGACCTATTATCTAATTAGAGTCTCTTAAGCGTTTCTTTTGAAGATGCTGGCACGCGTGATGACCGCTGGCAAGCTCTTTAAGTCCAGGAAGGAATCTCTGACTTGAGAACAAATGCATAAGCTACAGCAATCAATCAAGGGTGAAAGAAAAGGATATAAGAACACTGAAATCCCACAGTGTAAAGGTAACCTTAATCTGTCCAAACCGTGTGTATGACCTGACAAAGTCATTTGGACAACACAGAAGATACAACTTTCCCTTCCATAGGGAAGGGAAATACAGTGGTATTGCTTTAAAACCACAATGAAAAGAATTTTGCAGCGATTTCCAGTATGTTAGGAAACGAGTGCTTTGCAAGCAAACTGCTGCTTACCTCACAGCATTTTTAACACAGTATTCCATTTGTTAAAAATAGTCCTACGCTATTTACCTTCAAGACTGCATTAGAGAACAGACGCCCTTAGAGAATATTCTATAAGTTTTCTTAGCAATATTAAGCTTCAGACATATTTAACAGCCAAGATCCTAAACATAACTAAATTACACAAGCAGCAACTTTAAAACACTCACTATCAGATATAAAAATAGCTGCCTGGTATCCCATTTAGAAAATGCAACCCATTTGTCCGATCACAGATTTAACTGAGTATTGTTAGTATAAATAATGCCACATTTATAACACAATCATACAGTTGTGCTACCAGCTGAACAAATAACTCCTTTGTTCGGGAGTATTTAACTGCCAAAAAAAAGAAAATACCAATTTTATGACACCTTTCAATTACAGTGTTTTCTCATTTTGGGAGACACTGAAGCAGCTCATGCAATATTAGCAAAAAAGTAGAAGGTTCAAGTTCAGTGGAGGTAGAGAAGGCCACGCACAGGCATCCTTCTCTTCTTCAAGCTGGGGCTTAAAACACTTTTGCTAACACTTGTGCGAGAATCCCAGGCGTACATCCACACTGGACATTCAATACTTGTGTGACAAACTCTGCTCTACAAAACATTTCAGGGTGTTTTTGTCAGACAAAACACAGGCATTGTACATAACTCACATGTAGTGAATCACACACGTAAGGGACCTTACACACAGCAATAAGTATTAACTTCTTGGAAATCAATATTCTTGCTCTACTAATGGCAACAGCAGTTTATTCAGCAACGGTCATATTCTAGCAGCAGCTATTGACGTTTAGTTGATTTTGCTTGGAGTAAAAAAACCCAAACCAACCAACAAACCTTCCAAATGCTCACAGTTTATAATCTCCTTGTATTATTAGATATTGCCCGGAAAGCAAGCTTTCAGTCTGTTTACCCTTATCTGCCCCATTAGAAGAGGCATTCCTATGCCTGTTCTTCAGATAACTACTACATATTTAAAGGGATGTGAAACACATGGGGTGCCTGGACCTTGTAATTTCCAAGAAGCAGAAAGCAAGAATTCTCCATCAGCCTCTGTATATCATCAAAATAGCATTTCCCCACAGGATTAGCTAGAATGTAAATTAAAGCACTCTAGGCAAAACAAAGTTTGGAAATAATACTTTTGCATACAGGAAAAATAGGAAAACACCAGTGAGAAGGAAAATATTGTTGGATTTTGAGCTTATTTTGTTTTTGTTTTTTTAAACAGCAGTGTTAGAGCTAAAGAGGGTATGTATCACTTCCAAAGAGTACAGGTTGGCAATATTCTCTAAAATACGAAAGATAATTTATGATTCAGGTTTGAGTATGGAATTTGAGAAAGCAAGATTGTTACCGCAGGGTAACAAGAGTGCAAGGACAAAGCTGATCATTACCATATAGCTTTTCATTCTTGTATAATATATAACCAGAAAATACAGGTTACACTTAAACTCAAGATAAAGCAACGGCATAGATTAAAACCCACCCAAAAGAGCAGTAATTACATAGTAAGGTATATTTAATCAGAAACCAAGTTATTCCTATTTTAATCCAATGATTTTTTCCTTTAGATGCACAATCTCCCCATCAAGCACAAAATTAACACAGGCCAAAATCATTAACTTATGGCTTTTACCTTAAAGTTACTTTGGTTCTCAAAACCAATTTATTAATTCCAGCTCACTCTGAAAAGAATATTAGCTAATCCTAATGGGTGCAGTTAGTACTTCAATAAAATTAATCATAGAAACAATCCATAGGTTTGGGTTGGAAGGGCCCTTAAGGATCATCTAGTTCCAACCCCCCTGCCATGGGCAGGGACACCTTCCACTAGACCAGGTTGCTCAAAGCCTCATCCAGCCTGGCCTTGAACACTTCCAGGGATGGGGCATCCACAGCTGCTCTGGGCAACCTGTTCCAGTGCCTCACCACCCTCTCCATGAGGAACTTCTTCCTGATATCTAATATAAACCTCCCCACTTTCAATTTAAACCCGTTACCCCTTGTCCTGTCACTACAGACCCTTGTATAAAGTCCCCCCCAGCTTCCTTGTAGCTCCCTTCAGGTACTGGAAGGCTGCAATAAGGTCTCCCCGGCGCCTTCTCTTCTCCAGGCTGAACAAGCCCAATTCTCTCAGCCTTTACATATCAACATCCATGTCTAAGACACTCAAGAAGCTTATACAATTGACGAATGATTTTACATAAAATCTAGACAGACTGAGATACTAGAACAATAGTAGATTAATAGGCTGCAGTATTTTCAAATTAAACCACAGCACAGTAAATCTCACGAATTTGCAAAGAAGCAGCTATGAACAGAACAAACTTCTGAATTCATGCAACAGGGCATGCTTTGGACAAACACCCTGAGACTTCCACGACATGGGACAGGACACAGTGTTATCACCAATAAACGCAGTACCTCTTATAGTCGGTTTGCATGGCAAGCTTCTGGGTTTAGGTGTCTACAGAGGTGGCTTCTGTGAAAAGACTGCCAGCAGCTTCCCCTGTCTCCAACAGAGCCAATGCCAGCCAGCTCCAAGATGGACCCACCGCTGGCCAAGGCTGAGCCCAACAGTGAAGGTGGTAGCACCTCTGGGATAACATGTTTAAAAATGGGGGGCGGGGAACCTGAAAAGAAGGGCATTTGCAGCAGAGCAGAGCACAAGACATGAGAGGAACAACTCTGTAGACACCAAGGTCAGTGGAGAAGGAGGGGGAGGAGGTGGTCCAGGTATTGGAGCTGAGATTCCCTGGCAGCCTGTGGTGCAGCCCATGGTGAGGCTGGCTGTGCCCTGCAGCCATGGAGGGTCACGGGGGAGGAGAGACCCACCTGCATCCCGGATTTGGTTTTAGTTCCCTTTTCTTCTGATTTGATTGGTAATAAATAAATAATTTTTTCCCCAAGTCAAGTGTTTTTTGCCCATGATGGTAATCACTCAATGATCTCGCTCTGCCCTCGGAGCAAAAAAGCTTGTGGGTCCCTAGTCCAGCTTAATAGGAGTGACAGCGCAGCTTTGGCTGGCACCTGGCCTCCAGCCAGGATCAACCCACCACACCTTTTAATGAACACTTTTACCTAGCCAGAAAGAGACTTTAATTTTTGAATTTCTGCAGCTTCTTCATTGTATTTTTAAATAAAAAATTAAAACCTCCAAATGCAATTTACTGCAGTGAAGGCATATGAATGAAGATGGATTTTTCTCCTTTTCCTTAGGAAATAACACCTCTTTCAGCCACCTATAAAATACAATAGCTGTCTTATAATATACACCAAATATTTGCGTATGGTTAAACGATTCTCTTTGGAAGACTGAACAAATGTATTGAAAAAATGGTAAAATCAGAATTTGAATATGAAAGATGAAACAGTTAAGCAAATGGAGATTAAAAATAATCACATTCCACATTCCAAGATGATACATTATGACCGGAAGCAACAGGCATCTCTGGAGGTTTTCGTGGAAAGCTCAGTTACTCCACAGGACCCGAGAAACATGGTTTTCCTGATTCCTTCTGCCAACCCCTCATTCCTACTCCGTCCTCTGTATCACTATACTGGTCAGAAATCCACAAAGTCAAGGAGTTAGGTCACATGAGAAATCACCCTTTTCGTTGCGTTATGGCCACCATAAAGGAGGACAGCTGCACCCATTCTGGCTCTACCCCTTTCAACGGATGCACAAATTCATACCAGATTAAAACTGCCACCTGACCATAACCTGAGAAGGCAGATGGTATTTAAATATTTCACCTACATGGAGATCTGTTCCACCCCAGCTGCATCCCTTGCAATCCACCTACTTTTGAACTGTGAAGATACACTCTGAGACTGTAAAACTTGGATCCTTAGAAACGAACTCTGAAAAAAGCAGATATATTCCTGCATGTAGGAGTTAAATTTTTTCCTTCGCCAGAAGTGTGACTCAGGCTACAGATTTCCCTTTTTAAATCTCACATTCTTTCTCTTGATTTTAAAATGGTTATATCCTTCAGAAATTCAGGCAATTATTTAAACTACAGTAACTAACTGGAGTTCCTTATGCCCTTCCTCATCACTTTCACAAGTGCATAAACCATTGTTAAAGTATGGACTGAAGTTTTTTTACATTTGCAGCTGTAGATAATTACTGCACTTGATGATACCGGTCAAGCAAAATATGAAAAGCACTTCATGCAACTTCCAGTGTGCTGTATTATTAACTCTCTACTAACCTAGTTTAAATACCCCTGGCTACTTGTAAGATCATTTATCCCCTTCACCACACATCACTCCAAGAAAGCAGAGCTTCCTCTCAGCATGCTTCTTGCTCAGAGAGATGCATTAGTTAGTACAGGTGAATTTAGTTCTAAAGGCCAGAAGCTGGCCACAATAGAGAATTGAAAAAGAAAACATGAAGTTGTAGGAAATTGACAGTAGCTTTTCCAGAAATACTTTACCTTGAACTTCCTTTCACACAGCATCCCTTTGCGAAGTGCCACCTACCTCACCTGAGTCCCCACCCCAGACAAGTACAACCCTTCAGATCTCTGCAGAGCAGCTACAGCAGGCACAAGCTGCATCTCTGGAGAAGAGCACACGGCAGGGCAGAGGCCAAGCACCCTGCCTGACCTCACAGGCCTATAAAATCCCAAATGGCACAGATGGGTGGATATCCAACGGCTGGATGCAGTCTATTGCAACACAAGGGGCAGAGGACTTTGAACAAAGCAGCAGCCAGCAGATTCAAAATAAAAAGTGGAAAGACATAGTGCTTTGAACCACATATAGTACTCCTTGTGGATCCTGCAGTTTTACATACTTAAAGAAAAAAAAGGGATAAAGCCATGGAAGGCAAATGCAACACCTTTGTTCTCCTCTACTCTGAGCTGCAAGGTAGTGGAGACTGGGAGATGGGACTGGAGAAGGTACCGCGACACCTCTACCATTTCTGTAGCTCTTCCCTTGTCATTGCTGTTGGCTATGCCAGAAGGTATCCCAGGCTTTTATCAACCTCTGGACTATCCCAGTACAGCTGTTCTTCCACTCGCTAATGGTATTTCTGTTATGTAAGCTGCAACCAGAAGGAATTTGCCAGTAGATAACCATATATGCACATTATCAAGCAACAGACAAACCTCGGTAAAAAAAAAAAAGGGAACAAAAAACCCAAAAAGCCCTGTAGCAAACTAGGATAACTTTTCTTCTTCCTTCACAAAGCTTTTGTTTTCATCCGATCTGAATATCCCCTATCGTTGCAAAACTCCAGAAAGCTCTTTACATATAAAAATAGGGGGTGGGGGGCGGGGAGTGTCTGAAAGTTTTAGCAGTAATTAAGTAGTAAGGTATGAACTGAGCAAGTATGTTCAGCAGCCAAATGAGAATGAAACCTTTTATACATTTTGGGTTTTGAACGTACACAGCCCTTAGACATTAGCCCACACATCACAAATTTTGATGCGCTCCAGCAAAATCAAAATATTAAAATAAACTTGTTCAAATATTCATTGTATATTTTACAGTAGGTCTTAAAATCAAAAGAGAACAAAAGCTGATTTTGTTTCATGTATAAATTGGGGAATGTTTGGGTTTAGTCATAGACAAAGAAAAGCTGTGATTTATTGCCAATCTTAACAAGGACAGCTGTTTGATATTGTATCTTTTGCCCTAAACCCACCAAGAGTGAAAGTCAATTAACTTCTTTGTATTCTTCCAGAACATCCAGTCTCTATGCAGTGAATGAAAACTTTCTGAACTAATGCATCTAATTGAAACACTAAAAGTATAAACTCTTTTCAGAAAGCCATTTTCTTTTGATAAAATCCATCATCCTTTACAGAAAAATGAACTGACTCAATATTAAGATAGCTCCTAGCTTTTAGAGAGTAGCATCCTCAATGTGGATTTTCTTTATACATAGACTGTTTTGGAAAGAATCTTGGTGCATCAGACACTGAAGAAACCCACGATGCTGAGTTCAGCCCTTTATTGATCTTCTTACCAATGGGAATAAGAAGATCATAGAATCATAGAATGGTTTGGGTTGGAAGGGACCTTTAAAGATCATCTAGTTCCACCCCCCCTGCCATGGGCAGGGACACCTTCCACTAGACCAGGTTGCTCAAAGCCCCATCCAGCCTGGCCTTGAAGACAGCCAGGGATGGGGTATCCACAGCTTCTCTGGGCAACCTGTTCCAGCGCCTCACCACCCTCTCCGTGAAGAATTTCTTCCTGATATCTAATCTAAACCTCCCTGATTTCAATTTATACCCATTCCCCCTTGTCCTATCACTACAGGCCCTTGTAAAAAGTCCTCTCCCAGTACCCTTGTAGGCCCCCTTCAGATACTGGAAAGCTGCAAGGAGGTCTCCTCGGAGCCTCCTCTTCTCCAGGCTGAACAAGCCCAGTTCTCGCAGCCTTTCGTCATAGGAGAGGTGCTCCAGCCCTCTGATCATCTTCGTGGCCTCCTCTGGACTCGCGCCAAGCAGTCAATATCCTTCTGATATTGAGGGTTGAGAAGTATCGACCTTGGCACAGACTATTTTGACCAAAAATATATTAAAATTTATTGGTGAACACTTACCAGGCAAACCACAACAAAATTTCAGTTCATATCATCACAAGTTTGGATTAAACTGAGAGTAGGGAAAATAGAAATGGTAGTATTGCTGCCTTGAAGTCTGAAAGTCTTGGTTCAACTGCAACAGCTTTTACAGAACTCCAGCTCAAAATGTCCCTGTTCATAAACTGGTGGAACAGCACATCAAGTCAAGTACCTCCGCATACTGTTCGTACATTCTTTTCATAAGCACCCATTTCTCACCTTGGTTAGAGACAGCTTTGGGCTGAGCAAGCAAAGGTACTTACATTCCCATGACCATAAATCTTTCCTTGTGAATTCACAAGGGAATATTGTAGGATTCTATTTTTGTCTTGGCTTATTACAAGTTACCAGTAAGCAGCTAGAACAGAGTAAATCCTACACCTGGCAACTGCAGTCTTTCAAAGCTTTCATGAACGTCGCATTGTTTGGCTCTCTGGAAGCTAGTACTGCACAGAATGCTAAGGGCCGCATTCGAGCAGGGCTGAAGGCAAGACACAAATAGAACAGCACAGCAGAAAAGGAAGCTGTGTGCAATGATGCAAAAAAAAAAAATCCTACTGCTGATTTGTATTCTGCCCGAATACGAGGAAGAAAGTAAGAAAACCTCCAGCTCATTCACTTGAGGAATATAAATAGAGGAGTCAGTAAAGAGTTATTTTTCTAAGCGTTGGCATTTGGAACATATTCAAACTCTAGTTACATACTGAATAATCATAAAAGGCAGCACTTGTTAATCACAAAATTGGAGAGTTCCAAAATTTGGAAATAAACTGATTTAATGCCAATGTTACATACAGTTTGTGTAATGTACACAAACAGAAATCATAGTCAAAGACACATAATACAGTAGGTGATGGCAACTGTAGATAACCATCTCCCACGGTGGATGTGATTGTATGGTACATTTCACCATACTTATGAAAAGATGAAAGAGCCTGAGGACTATAAACAAGGCATTATTTTACAGCCATTCAACTGACACAGTCATAGGCACTGAGGAAAAAATTGGTGTAAAGGAAATAATACAAACAGTGAAGCAAAATAAGCAGTGTAGTGTGAAAGCATTTAAACGTACACTACAATAAGGAAAAAATGAAGCATATTTGCAATCCAGAATCTTTCCAAGGGGTATTTATTATTTGCAGTCCCCTCTTCAGGAGGGTGAAAAAAGGCACCTTAGAGAACGTGGGAAGAGAACTCCTCCTAGCTGAAGCTTTCCTCTTGTTTAAAGGAGATACAAGCAAACCAACAGCCCACAGCAGACATATTTGTGCCACTCCACCAAATAAAGACCATAACTGTAGCCACAAGTAGAGCACAATTATTAGGATGGGATCTGGAAACATACTTTATTCACATAAGGTACATTTCAGACAGGTTTACTCCAGATCAGACCTCATCTGCTCCGTGCACTTAATGCTCAACAGCAGTTGGGATTGCATCTTCCAGGATATTTTCATCCTAAAGTAAGCCAGTTTTGTCAGCTATAAAACGGCTCTATGACATGAGACACAGAGTAAGAGGGGTAATTAGGAAATTTGCTTCAAAACACCACTCATCATCCAAAACAGAACACAGAAAACAAAGCTGAAAATTGGGACCACTATCAAAGACTTCTAGGTGTCAGCTGAGTCTGATTTTCAAGAGGCAATAGGGCTAGACTCCCATATGCTTAATCAACCTCCAGTTCTTTAAATTTTTTGCTCATTTCTATACAACATTGTATCCATTCATTCTTCCTTGAAAGTGGGAACTGTGGGTTACAGACCATGCAGAAAAGGGCAGCCATCACTAGGCCACTACAGAAAGAGGCTCTCTTCGTATTGGGTATGACCTTCAGAGGGCTCTGGCAAAAAAATTAATTATCTAAAGCCAAAAGTGATAATTGTTACTTCTCAATAAAGATTTGCTATCTTTAGACATATAATGTGGTAAATAAACCTCTGAATTGAAATCTATAAAAAGCCTCATTGCCATGTTGGATATAGCTCAAGAGTCTACCTTGTACTACTTTAAGCCACAATCCAAAGTAAGCAGAGGAAAGAGAAAACCATACACACAAACTCCATCCAAATAGGTTATGGGTTGCTGATTCCAGGAGCTGGATAAAGGTCAGGTCCTACATTCCTAGCTCCAGCCAGTACCAAAATTGAGGATGTATTTCCAGCAGACACGCAGCACAGAGGGCTTCTCATGCTGGTCTCCACTATGGCTGACGAGGACCAAGGTAGGTTACTGCGTGACGAGCCTCATGCACAGAGACATACCAATGGAAACGGGTCTCTCAACCAGCCCTGAGACTTTACTGTGTCTCCACTGTAAGGACCTCTTGGTCCCTCTACCAGTCAACGGGCAGACCCTTTGTCTCTCCCAGATTTATGGCTGCTTCACAATACCTGGCTCCCAAGCATCTTACCTACTCACCAGCCTAGTAACAGCCCTCCTTAATATTGCACAGACATACATATCGACACAGTATGCATGCACTCCAGTCGCTGGCACCCCAAGGCACACAGGCCCCTAAGACCCAACGGTCTGACTCCAGTCCAGGCTGCGGTCTTACACTGGCACTTAGCTCTACGTGTATATATACACACGTGTAGAAGACAGCCCTCTCATCCAGGGAAGTGTGATGAGCCCCTTTATCCCCTTACAATTCTATTTTTCTATGCCTGTTCCTCCCAAAACCACCTGAAATTTTCTCTTTCCCCACCTCAGGTCCTTCCCCTAAACATTCTATAAGAAGTCTTGAACAATTTCAAGATGTACTTCCCCTCCACCCCATAAGGAGTCTCATGGAGATGATCACCTTCAAGTGGCAGGCTGAGGAAGAGCCAGGTCAGGATGCTCCAGTGTCAGATTATTGGGATTTCCCTACCCGTCACTGTTCCACTGGATCCCTCTGTGTTTGTGGGGAGCCTCTTATCACACAACCTAACATTCTACTCCTCTCCAAATTAAAGCCAGAGATAATTGCACCATGGTACCCTTTGTACCTCAAATACTCAGCAGTTAAGGTGCTGTGATATGGAGAAAAAAAATAATTATTTTAAAGCCTGCAAATCAAATCAGAAATTTACTAGTATCTACATGACATTCCCTATCTCCTTGAAAAAAAAAATGGAGGAAATTAGTTTATGATGGCAATAAGGACTTGCCTTGACCAATTAATGACAGCCTCCCCATAGATAATATAGTCTAACAATTAAAATAAGAAAAAATTAAGTGAAATCATCAGCTTCAGCAAAGGCTGAAGTATTCTTATATTATCAAAGTGCCCAAGCATAAGCCAACTCCTTTGGGGTAAGAACTCTGCAAGTGCTGAACAAAGCCTCTGATCTGACAGAGGCAACACATGAAAGAAAAGGAACATGCTTTCTTACACAAAGGAGGAGTTCAACAAGACAGCACTTGACACACAACAGACAGCACTCTTTTCAAGTTTCTACCCACATCATGAAAGAGAAATACGTAACTTCTGAGCACGCTCGTAGGGAGCCCCTAGCAAGCATAAGAGGTATCACAGAAGTCAAAGAAGCTCCCTTTAAGACTACAAGCAAATGAGCACAGAAGGCCAGAGTCAAAGATGGATGCAAACAGCGGAGAGCAAGAAAGAGACAACAGGTTAAGAAAAAGTGGAAAGCTGTAAGGTTACTCCTCCAAAGACAAACCTGACAAATGAAGATGTATACACAAGCAACCATAGCTATTTAGGAGGAATCACAAGACACCCATTTCCCATGAGCACGGTCTTCAAGATAACACACATTCTACATCTGTATCCCAGAGATCAATGAAGTTGTCAGAGAGTGGCTTAAAAAAAAAAAATCTACATAAAAATCACTGCAAGAGCAGGCAATCTCACTCTCACCAAGTTCAGACTTTGGCAAGACCCAGAAATTCCAAAATGCTGCATTTCATGTACCTCTGGAAGTACCATGGTTTCCTGATGACTGCCTGGCTGCATGCCATTAAAATATACCACCTTTGGTAATATCTGTTTTAATTTACTGACCTATAAGATTTATAGTCCACTCAGGTAGCACTTTATGTCCTTTTCTCACCTGCTGTTCAGGCTGTCTAGGCTGTCTCTTTTCTGAATCCTGAACATGTAGTCTAACCTCACCCAGCATGCCCAGTCTTCCTTTCATCGCCTCTTCCTCCTCCCACTTAAGAGAATTTTATGGCTTTTTTCCTCAAGTCTCCATTATTCCCCTTTCTCTCTTTCCGTTTATCAATCTATCAGTGCCTTGCCAATAGCTTAAAACACTCATTTAACTACAACTGTTCTGGCTGAGAGCTCAGTAAAAGTTCACATCCTTCCAAAACATATTCATTCTACTGCCTACCCAAACAGCTAACAGACAAATAACACATTTTAACACACTTTCAAGATAACTGAAATAGCCAAAGAACATGTCATATACTCACAGTCTAACCAAACAGTTGAGCGAATTCATAGATTAACCGACCATAACCATAGAACAATTAAATTGGATAAAATACAAACCTAAAACCAGTGCAGTTAAAAACAGGCACTGTTCCCAAGGTGCTGTTACAGGCAATACCTAAATAAAAGGAAAAAAAATAAGAACTTCTTCCATTTTAAAAATTTTATTCACAAAGAGGTTTCCCAGTTAGACAAACCAAATCCATACCGCTGCTGTGCCCATCACATGCACACCTGCATGTGGCACAACAGGGCTGGAAGACAGGCAGGGGCTGCACCTCTCACTCGTGAGCAGAGAGCACCTTCAGCTCGCCACAGGGCCTGACCCGCTGAGAACAGGTGCTACAGAAACTTTGTCTGTGCAACTCTGAAAAACAATGATTTAGGTTTCGGCCTCTAATTAGGAGTTCCACAAATGATTATGTCATAGAATCATAGAATGGTTAGGCTTGGAAGGGACCTTAAAGATCATTAGTTCCAACCCCCCTGCCATGGGCAGGGACACCTTCCACTAGACCAAGTTACTCAAAGCCTCATCCAGCCTGGCCTTGAAGACATCCAGGAATGGGGCATCCACAACTTCTCTGGGCAACTTGTTCCAGTGCCTCACCACCCTCTCCATGAAGAATTTCTTCCTGATATCTAATATCTAAACCTCCCCACTTTCAATTTAAACCCATTACCCCTTGTTCTGTCACTACAGGCCCTTGTAAAAAGTCCCCCCCAGCTTCCTTGTAGCCCCTTCAGGTACTGGAAGGCTGCAATAGGGTCTCCCCGGAGCCACCTCTTCTCCAGGCTGGACAAGCCCAACTCTCGCAGCCTTTCATCACAGCAGAGGTGCTCCAGCCCCCTCTGATCATCTTCGTGGCCGCCTCTGGACTCGCTCCAAACAGTCTACATCCTTCTGATGTTGTGGGTTCCACAGCTGGACGCAGCACTCCAGGGGGGGTCTCACAAGAGCAGAGTACAGGGGCAGAATCACCTCCCTCAACCTGCTGGCCAATTCATACAAATTTGCACGTTTCATAGTGCTAATACTTACAGTAAGACTTTTCTTTTTTAAATACCCAAGAAATATAAACTCCAGGGGCTATTTTAGATTGTTTATTAAACTAAACTACCTTCACATGACAACAGGGTAAGACTACATGGTCACCAAGGTAACACGACATCTTCACCTGCTGCAACCACAGTATGCATGCTCTTACAGACATACAGGAATTGTAAAATTAAAAAAAAACAAACCAAAAAAACACCGCAACACAACAAAAAACTCCAACTTCACTGTAACTTCACTAATTTCACAAAAATTATTAGCAACTTTGCTCCTCTTCCTCAATTTCAATCTATGAAATTGTCCTATGAGGTTAAGAACTAAAACTTCTTGGTCAATTTGTGGTAGTATATAACTTTATAAATTAAGTATCCTAGCCAAAATAAAGTGTTATATCTACGATGAAGCATCATGAACTTCAACTGAGCTCAAGTAAAGCAGAGAATCCTCAGTCTTACAAGAAAGCAAGCCTTTCTATGATACAGCAGTATCTTCTGATCCCTACATGTGGCATTTAAAGTGAAGTAAGCCATCACAGACTCCTGGAGATAGGATAAGTAAGAATTATAAGGTGTGTATTGCATGTCTTGGGAATCTTGGGGGAAGAGAGGGGGGATTAAAAAAAAAAAAATCTGAGTTACATTCTAACCTTTATATGCTTTTTCTTTAAGTTTAACAAAAACAATTAGCTGGAGACAAATTTCTACTATAAAAATTTTTCCAGAGATGCACGAATGAAGCTACCATAGGATACTCTAGTATACATACCCAAACCTCATGGCAAAAAAACAAATACCTTGTGCTCCTCTTGGCTTCACAGCTGAGTAGTATAACACCTAATTTAAAACCCCCAGAAGTAAAGATTTTCCCCCCAGTTCTCAGAAGGCAAGTCTCAGTGCTGGTTCTACTGTTGCAATGAATCCAAAGTACCTTCCAGCTTGATAAGAGAACAGCTGATATAAAACTGACACTCCAAATAAACACACACTCTACTAAAACACTTTGCATTTTAGAGAGATTGCAGTGGAAGGCACAGTCACGTGGCATCCTGCCTTTCTGACTATGGAACCTTGTACAGATCCCTTATTCAGAAGCAAGGCTGTCAAAAGCATACCGCTATTTGGCATACAGAAACAACACTATCTGAAATCAACTTCTTCCCTTACTGTCTTACAGAACACAGATCTCTTGGCAAGGTTGGCACTAACAACAAACCCAAACCCCAAGCTATTCAACCAGCTGCTTTGATTTTATTATGCCTGAACACTCACACGCTCATCTGACACCTCTATTCTCTTTATGCCTTGAGTCAGGATAAAGCTTTGTGTAGTTCGTTAGCATGAGCAGTGTTTAAATGATTTCTTGTGATACAAAGTAGCAGAACAACTCCTGTAGAAATAATATACCCAAATTAAAAAAAGACTTGAAAATCAATGTATTTATTAATAATGTACGAATGTCCATATACCATACAATGCAAGTTGAGTTTTTTCCCCAAACCTTAGATATATAACCAGCACACAGCGTCTTAACAAGTAAGATGAAATTGAACCACT
Source organism: Eurypyga helias (assembly GCF_000690775.1). Lineage (NCBI taxonomy): Eukaryota > Metazoa > Chordata > Aves > Eurypygiformes > Eurypygidae > Eurypyga > Eurypyga helias. The sequence goes on along the minus strand of NW_010231668.1, from coordinate 1,674 downwards.
AATAACTACCCCTGTACATGCTCCTGGCCTGGAGCAAACACCAAGTAGCTTAGCTCACATTCTTACAGGTTACCTGCCATTAACAGCACTGTACAATTGCTGCAATGACCTAGCTTACAGGCCTTAACTGCATCTGCATCACAGATTACAAAGGAGTATTATAACCAGAAAGTGTGCTTTCCAAACGGCCTAGCAGTTTGTAAGCAATTCTAAGAGAGTTAGGAGAGGCATTATTTTCAAAGAGTACCAAGAGAGACACTAAAACCAGTGTACCTTAAAGGTATCTTTCAGGCACTACAAGAATAAAACATAATTGTCATCTCAGATCCCAATCGATCCAAACTGCTGGTAGAAGGGGATGAAAAACTAGCTGTCCACTGTTTTACTCTGCCTGTAAATATTACTGTCTGAGCCATCTTAAGTGTTCTCAAGAACAACGTATCTGTGTGGTCTTAACACCAGGTAAGTCATCACTGGTGCAGTTACTGTACTATTGAACTACAAGCAGAAGTTTCTTACTTAACACTAGCATCCATAAACATAAAAGTAATTTTTTAGCAGGTTGTGCTACAACTCGTTCATCATAAATCACATTAAATAGGGAATATTTGCAACAAAATATTTATTAATATACAATATGAATATTTCTTCTGAATTTTATATATTATTATACATCAAAAATGCCCTTGAAGTATATGAGAGAACTCTTGAAATAGTTTTCTTTTACAAGATGATGCTTTTATTACAGTTGTGTTAAAAAAAGGACTGAATATACCTGATCCTGAGAGAAGAAAAAAGAATGAAAGCGCTGGGAGTTTTTGTTTTGTTTTGCTTAAATATTCATTCCACAGACACATTCATACTTAATAAACAGGTATGGGTTACTGTCTGCTGTTACTGTAAGCTTAGGAAAAAAGCTGGAGGTCAGTTACCCCAAAAACTGCAGACATCACTGTGGCTAGAGTTAATTCAATGCCATGATGATACACATCCCATTCAGTAGCCTGTATAAAATATGACTGTTGGTGTACACAGCAACAGAGCCTGTATCACCATAAATAGTTAAAGCACAAAGACGTAGTAGTATAACATACTTAGCAAGTCACAAAAAGGGACAGGAAAATTTCACCCCACTCTCAGGCAGACATTTGTTAATTAGCCTTAAAGTACAACAGCCTAGTTTGCAAGATACCTTGACCCACATTTGCATCTCCAAGAAGGAAAGTGAAAATTGGAGAAAGACTGGAAGTCTATACTCCTCCCTCTTTTCCAAGGGTAAGATTAGTCATACACACAAACACTGCATCAAGCCTGGTTGTGCTTTCTACCAGGTACAGCAGGAGGTACCATGAAAGAAAAAACCCCAGACAGGCACATCTCCAGCTGCCCCAGTGTGCTGACTTGGCAGAGGGAGGAAAAGCTCTGAGTGAAGCCAGGTGCATAGAATCATAGAATGGTTTGGGTTGGAAGGGACCTTAAAGATCATCCAGTTCCAACCCCCCTGCCATGGGCAGGGACACATTCCACTAGACCAGGTTGCAACTCGAGTAAGTATTGTTCTCCCATTTTTTTTTCCTATGTCACTGAGAAACATTTGCAATTGTGTTGTCCATTTTCACAATCATGATGTTTACTGGGTTTACGTAGCAAGGTTTGGGGGGGGGTGGGAGGGGT
>NW_010231667.1:24905-25193 GCF_000690775.1 Eurypyga helias | reverse complement strand
CTGCCGCGGCCGACGGCTCCGGCACCGGGACGGCGGCACAGCCCTGGCTTACGTGGGCTACCGAGTCCGTGGGGTGGACCCCCCTTAAAGAGATGCTGCTTGTAGATACGTGACAGTTATTGCGGAGCACAGCTGGGGGATGTGGCAAACCGGCAACCCCGCCTCAGGCTGAACAGGAATCCTCCACGCGAGCGTTTCTGTCCATGGGTGTTTCTGTCCAAGGGTGTTGCTGCTCACGGGTGTTTCTGCCTGTGTCTGGAGTGGCGTTTAAAAACACCTTTGTGGCGT
>NW_010231667.1:0-24879 GCF_000690775.1 Eurypyga helias | reverse complement strand
GAAGGGTTAATGCTTCCAGCATTCCGTGGTGGTCTCCAGACTGGGATGCATTGTGGCTACTGGTCGATATATTTTGCTGAGGGTTAACACTGGGTTTTTTCCCATCTGGACTAAAACCAGGTTTGTGCCATGCGTGGAAACCCCTGGATCCCTGGGCTGAGCTAAGGGTGCTGGGCTGGGATGTGAATCCTTGGGAATGGTCCCTTTGCCATGCAGACAGTGCTGACTGTCCTTGCATAAACCCTCTTCGGGCTTTGCCCAAGGAACCCCCCTCCTGGCTCTCTCCAGTGGCCCCAGGGGAACCTCCTGCTCTCAGGCTCTGTCCCCTTCTCTTGCATCACCCCTCAGGCTGAGGGTCCCTGGGAGAACTGCATCATCCCCAGTGAGTACTCAGTGCCAAGGGAGGAGGTGGGTGGTGCCAGCAGCTGGTCCTCTTCCAGCTGACAGTGCAGGGACCCCAGCATCATCCCTCCATGCACAGCCCATCTTGGGGACAAAGCGTCCCTTAACTTTGGATCGGGCCAGCTCCTCTTCCCTGAGGCTTCGATGCAAGCAGGGCACAGGTCTGAGCCAAAAGCGTGAGAGACGAAGGGTGCTGAGCCATGACTTGTTAAAATAACCCCTTTGGTGGCAGCGGATGGCCCCGTTGCTCACTGACACTGTGTGCTGCAAATTCCAGAAGGATCCAGGGAGGATGCGCTGGGATGCGATAACGTCCCTTCTGTCAGACCATGCATCCCTTTTCCTTCACTGGTTTGGTTTTCCAGAGGTGGTCGGCTCCTTCCCTCTCTAAAGGGTCACCAAATGGTGAAACCATCCTGCTTGCTCCATGGGGCACGTTTGGGATTGCCCACGTGGGTTCCCAAGGGACCCTCCAGCCCAGGTTTTGGCGGTGGGTACTTAATTTTGGGTGGCTGCACAACCCCAGCAGCGGGACTAAGGGACCCCTCCTCCTCATCTACCAGTTGTCCATGCACTGGCCAAGGTTTAGCTAGTGAGGGTCCATTACACAGCCCCCCAAGCCCCACGGTGCATTCCCCTGGGAAAGGGGCAGACGGAGATGTGCTGCCATTTATTCCCGATGCCGTTTGCATTATCCCTAACGAATGCGCCGCAAATGAATAATCAACACGTTCCTTTGGGCCGCAAAACGTGGCCTCTGCTCCTAAAGCTGTCAAACAGCTCCTCCCTGTTTTTTGGGGGGCCAAAAAGCTGGAATTATGGAAGCACAAGGTACTTGTGTAGCTAACACCCCGGGGCTGTTTGTCAGAGATTTTGTGGGTAACCAGGAATGTTACAACACACGAGCCGGCGATGACTGATCCTCTGTTCATCCTCAGTATTCCCTGGCTCTCCATCCACCGCTGCAGCAGCCACCAAACCCCGGGTTGTTTCCTAACAGCTGATGACAAACGCTGGCTTTGAGATAGTGACCTGGAGAGGAATTTGGTGCTTGATAGGAATAAAAGCTAGAGGAAAGCACAGGGACACGTGGCCCACCCTACTGCTTCTTGGGGCCTGCTAGTTTTTGCCCAAATACCCTATATCAAACCTAAACATCATCTAATTAAGCCAAATATTTCAATCCTAAAAAAAGGAAAAGTAATGTGCGTGGCAGATGGGTTGTAGAGGAGCATCCGATGCCACCAAAGCCCATGTGGTGGTGGGGATGGGATTATGGGAGCTGGCCAGTGGCATCGCCAGGGATGCTGAGGATGCAGGGGTCGCAGCGGCGATGCCGGGGTCCGTGGGCACGCTGCCACATCGCAGAGATCACCTCTCCTGCCTGGGCTTGAGCAATGAGAGAGGAAGCAGGAGCGAGAACAGCGAAGAGGGTTTCCAAATGCCAGACCGAGATGCCTGACCCCGGCATGGTCCAGGTTTTTGGCAGATGTGAGTTTTCCCCCCCCACGTGCTCCTGGGTTCCTCCAGTGAGCAGCTCGCTTGTCCCGGCAAGAAATCAAAAGCCTGGAGTGGCACGTGCTCTCCTCATGCCCCATTCATGCCCTTTTCCTCGGGTCACCCGTAGTGCCCCAAATCCTGTATCATCCCTAGGGACCCGCAGCAGCAGGCAAGCTGCCTTTGCTCTGAGGAATCTGGTGGAAAAGCCCCTGTGGACATGGACACAGGTTCTCGTGGGTCAGACTCAGCCGCAGCCTTCGAGATGCTTCACGTCCCCATGTCACTGCCCTGTGTCGGCTCAGCCTCTCTCCACAAACTCTGTCCCAAGCTGTGAAAGGGCTGGAGGCCAGTGAAACAGGCTGGGTTTGCACTATGCAGTCAAAAAAATCGACTGCATTTTCCCTGCAGTCAAAAAAATACATTATATAGGCAATTTTCCCCTGCCCAGATCACATCTCCTTAAAGATTTGGAGAAAAGGCAGTGAGCTAGAGCCCCAAACCTCTCACGGTGGCAGAAGCAGCCTTGGGGCATCACAGCAGGCACCACCAAACTGCCTCACAGCACCTTCCCAGAGCTCCTTTGCCAGCGGTGAATCCCGTTGCCTGTCCGAAAGCTGCAGGCAAGGGCAGAGGTACAGGCAGGAGGATGGTGATGGGGCACCGAGCATCCAATTCTAGAGGTTTCCCTTGCAGGGAGGAATTATTTTTATGCTTTTTGGCAGGAAAGGTGGCTTTTATTCCCAGTATTGTTTCCCAAATGCCTTTGATTTTTTTTTTCTTTTCAATATTTGACCTGACAAGAATCAAAAGTTTGGACTCGACAGAAGCTCCGGTTCGGAAAGGAGGTATTTGAGGCTTCCTGCCTTGGCAGACTCACAAGCAAAACATGTGGCTTTTGGTCACTTATTTATGACAGTGATGTCACTCCTGACAAGAAAATGAGACTCAGTGCTTCGGGTTGCTAAATCGCCTTGACAACCTCTCCAAAAGTTCCCGTTAGTTTAAGCCAGTTTAAATATTCTCCGATTATTTTTTTTTCCCTCTTTCTGCCTCGAATGCACCCACATCTGTCAGCTTTCCGAAATTTCCCCTCTCTGCCATCCACTGCCTGGAAACTTTCTTCCAGATCCTTTTGTTTTTCCAGTCCCATCGCCTCCCCCAGTCCCTGCTACCTGCAGTGAGTGGGATGCTCTGGCATGGTGAGCGGCGCAAGCCCTGCGCAGCCCTTCTCCTGCCTTGGGGACCTTTGCGCTCCGTGAAGAATTCCTGCTCTTTTTTGGGGGGTTTGTGTTGCTTTTTGTGACCAGCCTGGCTATTTTTGTGCTGCTGAGAGGGACTAAGGCTGCATGATGGGGTCCTAAAGCAAGGAGCTATGGGACTGGTGGTCTGCAACTTGTCCTGGTGTTCGGGGTCCCCAACTTGTCCCTGTGTTCCTGCTCCCCAGAAACCTCTGCCTGGGGCTCTGCAGTGCAAAAACAGGGAAACACTGCAAAAAATCAGAATAAAACCCATCACACCCCCCTTGACACTTGCTCTTCATCCAAGCGATGAAGATGCCTCCACATTACCTGGAATTGAACCTTGCTGGAAATACAAATGCACCCCTCCAAAAGACCCCGTCTTCCAGCCAGGTCCAGGGTGTCACCCTGTCTCGCTGGTGGCACCTGGGGTGGTCCCAGCTCCCCGCAGCCTCCTCCCTCCCCCATCATCTCTCTCAGTGGCCGGTCCTGGCCCCTGTTTCTCCACTGGGTAACAGTTAACTCGGAGGAGGTTTTAATTTGTTTTATAATGTTAAATAAGGTCAATCTACCACAAAATATGCTGGCTCTCATCCCCCCTGTCTCCCTTCCCCCCCCACTTTCTAGAATTTCTTTTTGTAGGATTTTAAAGCTCCTTACCTCAGCTCTCCTTGGCCAGACTCCGTGGTTCTCTGTTTACGGAGCCAGCGTTGCAGATCAGTTCTGAAGAAAAAAAAAAAAAATATCACGTTTATCCCTAACATTCCTACCTAGAAAAACACTTTCCATCCTGAATTTTTCTGCCTGGGAAGCGGCATTCCCAACCTCTCCTGCTGACAACCCCTTTATACCCCTATAAACACCAAACATGATCCTTCTGCGTTTAAAGCCGTCCGGACTGGGGATGCCAGGACTTCTATTTGCAACTGCAGCTACTTTCTGCCCGAAGGTGAACAAAGAGTCGGGATATCCTGGCTATCAGCATCCTTCCCTGCAGCACCATCTCCCCCGTGGTAGCTGGGACATGGGCCGTGCCCCTCCATGCTTAAGCAAATCCGTGGGGAAAATAATACCATAAAAACACCCCCCCGCAGAAGCTGTGCAGCCGTGAAAGGTTTAAATGGGATGCTGGTCGGAGCCAAAGTGTATGTGTCTGGATAAAGAATTGCACTAGGATACTGTGGGCTGATACCTGTTGGCTATGGGACAAGGATCTGCTGGCTATGGGACAGGGACCATGGGATATGGGCCATGGGACGTGGGTCGCTGCAGCATTTTGCACCCTCCCGTAATACAGACAACACAGTGCATGAGATACAGCAGCAATAGTGCGCTTCCCCCTTGCCCCAGGGTCTCTGCCCCCAGCCTATTTCTCCATGGGATGCACTCAAGGGGGCTGTGGGCACAATTTGGGGCAGCTCCTGCACCCATGGATGGACAAAGGGGTATCTCCAGCAGCTCTGAAATGCCCCAGTTCTGGGGAGACTGACCTGACCCCCTTTCTGCACACCCTGCTGCCGGGTCCAGCCCAAAAATCACCCCCTCTGGGTGTCAGCATCTGTCCTCAGGGACATCCCCCTCCAGCGCCACTTCTCCCTAGGAAACCCCCAGCAGCACCAGCTTTGCTCACACGGGAAAAGCAAATCCCGGCTCTGGGACTTGGGCACTGCAAAACCCCCAGAGTCAGCAGGACGTGGCCGGTGGGGGCAGTTGGGATGGGTGATGGGCTCCAGACTCCACACATTTTCTGTGCACCCCCAGCCCGTGGTCCCTGCTGGGGTACGTGGGGACATGGTGTTGGCCATCTCCATGATGAGCAAAAGGTTGCAGAGCAGCATTGACCATCACAGGGGGCTTTGAGGAGATGTCAGAGGGGAGGAGGGTGCTCTCCTCGCCCCTCCCCATGTCCATCCTGGCAGCTCAGGCTTCAGCTGGTGCTGTGGAAGGGGAACGTTGTGCAGCTGTAGCCACTAAACCCTAAATGAACCCGCTTAAAGCTGCAGCCTGGGCTGGCTGTTGCTCCCTGCAGGCTCAGTGCTGGGAAGAGGAGCTTTGGGTGGCTGCAGGTGAGGTGGAGCTTGTGTATTTTGGGTCTTGCAGCCTCCTCTCCATCCTGGCTGGTTGTGGGAATGCTGTGCCACAGACCTGCTGAGATGGAGTAAAACCATCCCTCTCTTGCCAAGGACTCTCCTGGGGCAAGCTGTGATTATGGGGGAGCAGCATTCCCAGGATGGTCGAGGTGGGAGGCATCTAATCCAAGCCCTGCTCAAGCAGGGTCACCTGAAACAGGTTATCCAGGGCTGTGTCCAGGTGGGATTGGAATATCTCCGTGGGTGGAGACTGCAGAGCCTATTGGGGTGACCTGTTCAAGTCGCTGACCACAGTTTAAAAAAAAAAAAAAGTGTTTTCTCTTATAATCTCAGCACTTTGGCTGACAGGATCCTTCTTTTCACTCCCCAGGGTTTAGTGATGCCTTCAACATTGATACCAAGAGGCCCAAAATCATAGCTGGCTCTAAGGAAGCATATTTTGGCTACACAGTGCAGCAGCATGACATCGGGGGGAAGAAATGGTAAGTGAGCTCTGCAACGGGTTCTGGAGGGGAGGGGAACTAAAGCAACCTACCCAAACCCTGGAGTATCTCCTCCTGCTCCCTCTGACCACTGCTTTGGGATGGCCAGTGCTCCAGCTCCAAGGGAAGCCCAGGTTTGCTCTTGGTGATGCTGGTGCCACACCAGCCTGGGCAAAGTAGAGAAGAGAAAACCCTCTTTCCTTCAAAAAGACATTTATGTGTGGGACAACAATATATTCTGTATTTGATAGTGTGTACAGGCTGCTGTGCTCTGGGTCCTGTCTGGCTTCCTCTCCGTGGCAGGTGCCACACACAGGATGTCATTTCAGGCAGGTTCGCAGTTTCCCAGGGGCCCCTTGGCCTCTGATGCTCACTTGGAAACCCATCTGGGTTTTGGGTTGAGGTCATCCCATTTTATATAGTTTCCACCAAAGAGCTGCGGTCTGCAGAAGTGCTCAGACCTGCCTGCGTCTGTCAGGAGTGCAAGATGAAGCTGGGATGGGTTTTTGCTCGGGTTTTGGGTTTCACAGCAGGTTTTGCTCCTCGCCAGGGCTGATCCCCACTGGGGGACCCTGCACAGATGTTGGCAGAGACCCTTGGTGCTCTCCGGGAGCACATCTGGATGCTGCAGTGATGAGGGCAGCTCAAAAGCCCATTCAATTCCCTGCAACTTAATTACTGCAGAGCTGAAGGATCTGCCCTGCGGATGGACAACAGCCAGGCTTAAGGCAGCAAGCAAATGTGTAATTAATGCAGTAGATAGCCCTGAAATTCATAAATTGGACCTGTGTTGCCTTTGCTGGGGCTGATGGGGTGCATGGTGCCGGATCCTGTCCTGTGTCCTCAAGCCAAGCTGATGTTTTCCTGCAAGGAGTAGCAGGAGGTTTGGCTTCAACCTCAGCCTCCCCAGCTGCCGTCAGCACGCCTGAAACCCCCGTTGCCGCTTCCCTTCTGTTTACTGGAGGGTCAGGGCCAGCTGTGCAGGCATGCTGTGGTGAGCCTTTCCACTGGCTCCTGGTCGTGGTTTTCCACAAGGATTGTGTGCTTTTCCTAAATAGTGCTGTGCACCTAGTTAATGGGGTGATGCTGATGCTGCACTGGGGCTGTGGGAGCCATCCGAGCTCCGGTGGTCCCAGCCACATCCCAGGGAGCTGTTTGCAATTGAATCCTGTCATGTTTCAACTCTTTCAGTCACCATCTCCTTCTGCCATCCAACGGAAACCTGTGTTAATATTCATAAAGCTTTGAATGGTAGGATAAGGTTCAGCTTTCCGCTGGGAACGTAGGCTCTGGGATGGGCTGGGAAGGGAGAGGGCTGCCTGGAGTGCAGCCCGTGAAGCTGCCTCTGCCCCGTTGCAGAGACGGGTCCTGAGCCGGTATTTTAGCACCCAGCATCCCCTCGGAAGTTCAGGCGCTCACATCTGCACAGCAGCGATGGGCTCTTCCACTGCTTCAGCTCAGGACAGAGCTCAGGGCTGCTTGCAGCCAGGCTAAGTCTCCCAAGAAGAGTTCCCATGCTGGGTACCTGGGCATCCCTGTGGTCCCTGAGCCAGGTCTGCATGCAGCAGCTGGAGAGCTTCCTCCTGGAGCTGACCCTGCCTGGGGTTGTGTTGGTAACTGAGTGATCTCTCAGGATCCTTTTCATCCTCACTGTCCATGAACCTGAGTGACAGGACTGCTTCCCAATCGGCTAGCTTACACTCAACAAGCCAGAAGCCAGAAACATGTGGCATGGGATGCAGCCTTTCACCCTCTCTTTTCTTGAGAATGTGGATGTTTACCCAAATAAATGTGTTTTTTTAGGGGGAGGTAAAGAATTTTGGGCAGCCTGACAGCACAACTGTTTGTGGCCAAAGCCAGCGGAGCACGTCATAAACGTGGTTTTCAAGTAGTTTCATTATTTTTTTTTTATTCCTGCAACATCCCCTGCTTGACACCTGGGTGGGGGCAGATGATGTTGCTCTGCTTCCACCCTCATCTCCCTCCATGTAATGCTGGATCACACCTGAGTGGCGCCATGTGCTTAATTTCTGCGGGAATCTCCGCCCAGCCTGGTGTCTCCATCCCTCTCCTGCTCCTGGGCATGTCTGCAGGATGGGGACCATGCTCTTTAGGTCAGTTGATCTGATGCTTCAAGAGCATGTGAGCTCTTCACTTGCACAAACCTCTGCTGTGAAATATTTTCTGGGAGTGGATCCAAAACACCAAAAATTTGATGGTATTTGCGCTGGCCCGTGCCAGAGGCTCTGGATCCACAGAGGTGTCTGCTGGGTGGGGGTTAAGCCCAGGAAAGGCTGTTCAGAGAGCATGGTTCTCCAAAGCAGATAAGGAACAGGAACTGAGTGTCTCTGCCATCACATTCCTCCTTGTCTTTGCTTCTGGACAATATCTTTTCCATATTTCTTTTCATCCTAAAAATGCCAAAAATCTCCCCTTGGAGGGGAGCGGTCTAACTGGGTGCAAATGGCACCCAGCTGCCCTGTTCCAAGGTGCTCATGTGCCATCGTGCTCCTCAAATGACCAAAGGACATCCATGGGTGCAGGTGGTGGGATGCCCTCCTGGGGCTGCAGCTGAGCCTTGGTCCCAAAGAAGGGCAGGAGATGCAGGGCAGGGATGCTCCATGCCTGTCCCATCCCTCAGCCCACCTTGCAGAGGTGCTGGCCAAAGTATTTGGGACATCTGCAATCCCTTCCTGCATCCTGGGGGTTTGGTTTCCCTGCCAGGTGCAGACAGCAGCAGTGGCTAAGCCGTTGGGTGTTCAGCCCCTGCGTGGGCTGGTTTTGTTGATCTGCGGAGATTTCTGCCCAAAGTGAGCTCTGAGGGAGAAGCCCAGCAGAGATGGGTAGAAAACACCCTTGTGTGGAATATTTTCAGCACAATTGTAGCTATAGGTGTTGGTTTAGGCATGATCCTGGCAGAGGGACTGCGATTCCCATGCCATTTGGGGTGTTTTATGCCTTTTTCTCAAGCCTCTGACCTGCCACCATCACTGATGGGGTGGTCAATCGTTGGCTTCCATGGGGACAGGCAAAGGGAGGATTTTGCCTCCTTTCCCAGCAGGATACTGGAGCAAAGACCAGTTCTGGCTCGTTTTGGCTGTTGTCATAGCTCTCCTGCCAACATCAGGCAGGACACAGCTGTAGTTTTCTCCTCTGTTGGTTCCTCTGCATGAAAAAAAGGGATGTTCTCCGCACAGAGTGAGCGTAGGTATATACATAAGTACAGTGTGTATTTGAATATGCAATTATGTAGTATAAAATGTCTATTAAATATGTGTACACAGTTAAAAAATGAAGCCAGCATGACTCATTCTGGTTAAAGGATAAATGACTGAGCAAACAAAACATCTATAGTATAAACCAAGGACGTACAGAGAGAGCAGGATGATAATTGCGCCGAGCCTCGGCCAACCCCGGGAGCTGGCAGGAGAAATGGAGATGCAAAGATGAAGCCCCAGTTGCTGGTAAGGCAGAAGCCAGACGATCATCCTTCAATACCATTCCAGAGGAGTTCAGCCAAATCCCCTGAAACGCAGAAGGGCTCCGAGAAAGGCAGCGGTTATCTCAGAAGCGGGGTTCGTATGGGAGCGATGGTTATAGCAACGTGCGGAGACTTGGCTGCCAAATACCAGATGTGGAATCTGAGGACTTTGGCACCTATCCTTCAGTCTGAGTCTCTTAATGCTGCTGTTGGCTCGTGTGGGTGGGTTTAGAAGGGTTTCAAAGCAGCTTTTTCTATATATATATGTAGGTATGTGCGTAGAGGCTTATTTGCGTGTATACAAACTTACCTACAAAAATCTGTAGGTGAATTTTCTGTTGTGATTTTCCCCTTTTTCTAACCTTTCAGGGAAGGAGCCAGGCTATTTGCAGATGGGGGCTGTAACTGCAACCCTGATAGTGGAAAATCTGGGAGGATAGAATTCACATTATTAAACTCCAGGGGGAAAAAATATGCTTGGATGTATACTGCTCAAATAGCTCATCCACTTGTGGGGTGGCTTTTCTCTGCTCACTGTCTTCCACAGCAGCGAGTAGCTTTCAGACCTCCTTCTCAACACTTTCTCACCCTTTTTCATTAAGCAGAAGGTGCAATCTGAGCACCTTCTCCAAGTATGTGAATGGAAAGTATTACAACAGGCTACCAAAACTCATCCTAATGTGCAGTTTAGCTTCGTGCAGCAGCAGTCTGGCAGCATTCCCAGCGCAGGCAGGGCAAGCAGTGCCCAGCGTTACAGGGTCTGAGCATCCCCAGTCCCCAGGGCTGGACATCTCCAGTGAAATGGGATCTCCCTGTGCTGCTGTGCTTGGGGTAAAGTGGCCTGGCAGGAGTTTTGGTTGAAGGAGAAGGCGTTACTGCAAGGGTAGGGATGATCGTGGTGTTGACTTGGCCTGGAGCTGCTCCTGGGTCCAAGTCACCCTTCGGTTTATGCCACTTTGGGTGTGTTTAAGGTGTGAATTGCATGAGCTCAGGAAGGTTTGTCGCTGTGGATGGATTTATTTGGGCAAGATAAGTGTGTTCAAGCATGCAAGGAACTTCCACGATTGCGTATGGGATGTATGTCCCTCAAATGTAGAAGGTCTCATCCCCGTGTGCGCTCTTCTCACGCTACACGTGGTGGTTTGTGGCAAACCTAAACTTGAATCACCTTGAGTTTGGGGAGAAAATGTTCTTAGAGGTCCAAAAATCAGGTGGAAAAAGGGAAAAAAGTTCCCTTCACCTTTCATCTTCCCTCTCCCAATTGCTTTTCTTGACTGCTCCCCATCATCCGCTAAGTAGGAACTGTGTCCCTCCCTAAGGAAGGATAAAAGGACCCATTTCCTGCTCCACACACAGGAGTCACGCCAACCACCACCCTCAGCTTTCCAAAGCCACTGGACACCCCAGTACAGAAGTGGGAGCGGGGCCCAGGGGCTGGGTTGTGCCCCACAGGGCAGGTAGCAGGGGAGTGCCGGGACTGCTGTCCCACACAGGTTTGTGTCTGTGGATTGAAAGTTTCCAGCTATGCAAAAATTTAAGCTTGAGAAGAACTGGCTGTGGAAGGAAAGCCCTGGGAATAAACATCCACTAGCCTTTAGAAGCTGTGAAAATAATAAGAGCATTCCCGAGCTGGCTGAGGCCAGGGCTTTGCGGATGCTGCTGGCAAGTTGGCATGGCTGGTCCCGGATGAGCTTCAAGGGCTGTGGGTCTAGCTTTTGGGATGCTGGATGCTCTAAAGATGCCCTCTCCCTCCTGAGCACAAGCTTCGTGCTGTCCCAACCCCGCTTTGCAGCAAAGGGTTGCTGTGAAGCCTCGGTGCAGGATTTGGCCCCTCCTTGCTGCCCTCAGCAAGAGATCATCCTTGTGATCACCACAGCGCTGATTCCCCCATCCAAGGGTTTCTGGAGCAGGGGCAGCCCTGAGCCCCCGTCCCCACAGCTGCTCCAGGCACAGACAAGACGTTTCCAGTCTGAGCACGGCCAAAGGGAAAAAGGAGGAGGGAGAAGAGAGAAAAATCTGCTTGGTGGATTTAAAGCCATAATTGTGCTGATCTGGAAAAACAGTTAAAGAGTTTGCTATTTCCCTACTACTGCGAGAGGCTTTCTTGGCTGTAATTCTCCTGTGGTTTGGCCAGTACCCGAGCACATGGATTATTTTGGTGAAAGGGTACATAACTGCAAAGCATTCCTCCGGCACGGGGATAATGTCTGCTCCCGGCTCTCCCTCCCACCGTGCCGGGGCTGCAGGCACGGACTGCCCACAGGGTGCAGGATGCTGTCACAGCCCAACCCATCTCCCATGTTCTCTGGTTGTCCCTGTTCTGGCACGATATGGCCTTTTTTTCCCTAGAAAATCCCGTGGGCTCCGTTATTAACATTGCTGGGCTCACAAGGGCTGCTCCACAGGTTGCTCTGTCCATGCCTGGCACCTTCCTGAGTGCCTTGGAGGATACGGGGCATCTGACACCCCTGGGGCAGAGCTTCCTTGCCATAAAGCAGCGTGGTTACCACAGACTCTGGGATCGGTTTGCATCAGCTGCAAGGTCAGGCCCTTTTTTTTTTTTTTTTTTTTTTTTAGAAAGCATTTGGTCTAATCAGGAAAGTGGATGTGGTCTTGTGGAACTCTCTGTAGGGCTTGCAGAAAAGAAGGGTTCATGGGAGGATTTGTTTTTCTGCAAGGGAGCCAACAGGAGGCACGTGCAGAAATGGGGATTGGGGCTACCTGACAAATCCAGCCACGGAGAGCAGCTGCCCTGCAGCTTCTGGGACAAGGGGTAACAGTTTAAACTGAAAGCCAGGAGATGGAGATGGGATATCAGGAAGGAATTCTTCCCGCAGACGGTGGGAGCACTGGGACAGGTTGCCCAGAGAAGCTGTGGATGCCCCATCCCTGGGAGTGTCCAAGGCCAGGCTGGATGAGGCTTGGAGCACCCTGGTCTAGTGGAAGGTGTCCCTATCCATGGCAGGGGGTGGGGCTGGGGGGCTTTAAGATCCCTTCCAACCCCAACCATTCTCTGATTCCATGATTCTGGGCTCCTGGGAATCCCAGCATCTCCATCTCACCTTCCCCACCTAGAGAGCCTGAAAATTTCCCCTGCCCCAGCCCTGCGAGTTTACACAAGGTTTTCAAACTGCTGTAGCAAGAGCAGTGTTCCCAACCTTCCGTTGCTTGCTGGGATACATGGGAGGGCTTCCCCCTCTGAGGTGCACCAGGAATTTTAAGAAAAAACAGAGGTAGCCCATCAAGCATGAGCTTTGGCAGCCAGGACTTTGATGCACATCATCTCCTTGGTGTTTTTAAAGCATCCTCATGGCATTGTAGCATTAGATTCAGGTGCAGCCCGAAGACCCCAGCACACTTCCCGTGGTGACATCAGGGGAGGCTGGAGGTGGACGGGCACCAGGTCCTGTCTGTGCCACCACGATACGTGTGGTGCAAAATATCTGTAGCCTCCATTTATGAAGATCTCTACAGAGAAAGGGGCTCTTGTTCCTTCTAATCCCAAATTATTCACCCATAAAAAGGCCTTTGCAATCACATCTTTGTTGTTTAGGGCTGGGGGTTTGGTGTTGTGGTCTCTGAGCACTGAGGGCAGATGGATGGAGCTGGGATATTGAAGCCAACAGTAGCGAGGGGGAACCTCCCAGACACCATTAGCTGGTGATACCGGGTGACTGGGGAAAGCAAGAGGCACATGGTGAGAACTGGAGTCACAGATCAGCATTTGCTTTGGAGACCTCCAGAAGAAAGCCAGAGATTGCACGAGACAGAATGGCCACGTGCAGCCTACAGAGAGCATCGATCAGCAACTCCAAACGCCGCAGTGGAAACCCACGGCCCAGCCAAGAATCGCTGACGGGCCTCTCGTGTAAACACCTCTTTATTTCAATATCCCTAAGCAAAAGGGAAAAAATGACACCAGGAAATATAAGAAAGTATCATTACTGCTGACCACAATATTCTGCGTGCTCCTCAGACATGTTTTGCAGTGTGCCTGTCATCTGCTATTTTAAGGAGCGTGCCGGAGATTTTGCTGCCTGCGACGTCTGTAATTGCCGCAGTGGCGTGCGGGGCTCGGACCCTGCGTGTCTCCATCTCCGTGTCCTGGTGCGGGGCTGTTCCCGTGACGTGGCTGCTGAGCATGGGGGTAGATGGTTCTGCCGGGTCCTGTCCAGACACGGGAGGGGTTTGCAGATCACTGTGGGAACGGGCTGTGTAATTAGGAGCATCCATTCCCGGCTCGCCCCGGCGCGTGGAACAGCTGGTTAAATTACAGTTGTGTTTATGTTTCGTTTTGCAATGAGAGGGTTTGTTATAAAGCAGAGAAAACACTGATTGGCCTTTAAAAAAAACAACAACCAAGGGCGCTTCTGTGCACCGGTGGCAGAGGGACAGGAGGGGATGGAGATGGGGGCAAAGCTCATGTCCAGGAGTGGGTCAGGGTCCAGACCTGGTTGCCTGTGCTGGGCTCAGGGGTCAGTGGGACTCAAACCTCAAAGCAAGGATGTGCTATATCTTGGGAGAGAAATCCCATAAAACTCACCAAATGTCGGGATGGAGCTGTCTAACTGCTCCATCATTAGTAAGTTGTCTATTAATTGGGGTAATACAGGGAGCACAGGGAAACTTGGAGGTGTGTGAGAGGCTCTGATGCCTCCAGCGGGAATGCTTCTGCCAAGGGATGATTTTCCAGGTATTCAACTGACAAGATGGTCTTGCAAAGGTTGTAACATTCCCCTACAACCACCCCTAAATGAGCCCAAATGGCTTGTTGGTCATGAGTCAGCCCAGGGCTGGGTGCTGGAGAAGACCCCCCCCAGGGCTGTGTGAAGGATGTTGGCCCAGAAGCTGAGGGCTGGAGATGATGAGGAACAATCTGGGATCAGATGGTATTCCATGCAGGAGAGAAGGATGTGGATGAAACAGCCATGGCTGGGAGGAACATCCTCTCCTGGGTGGCAGAGCCTTGGCTCCTGGGGTGGGCAAAACCTCTCACGGCTTTTCCCAGTTGGGAAAGCAAAGCTCTGCATCCCTCCTGGCTTTGTGTGCTGGGCTTTTTCAAAGCTGCTTGCTGAATGTACCCAACTGACATTATTTAATATGCTGTTAACCCAGCGTACGTCAGGAGGGCTTCTTGGTGCTCCCAGACCCAATGCTCCTTCTCACTGCCAGCCTGCACCCCTCTCCCATGTGCTCCAAGCTCCTTCCCCGCTGGCCCATGGCTTGTGGGTTGCTCCATAGAGACCAAAAAAATCAGTGCGTCATCTGCTGCACCTCCCCAGGCTCTGGGGTACGTATGGGCTTAGTAACACAATGGCCATCAACCCAAACTCCCTCTCTGAGGCCGTGTTGGAGGTCACCCGGCACTTGGCCACATCTGTCTGTCCCAAGAGTGTTTTTGTGGTCACCAACACATGAGTTTTATCTGCTCGTGGCGAGCAGGACTGGCCAGAGCAGCAGTCTGCCCGCTGCTGCCTGTGCAAGGCGATGGGATCCTCCCCATCAGCAGAGCTTTCCTGCACTGCTTGTGCTCTCCAGCAGAGCTCTTGTATTTAAAGATGAAAAAATTACCTGAGATGGATAACATTATTAACTTAGAGGCTGCACAGAAAGCTGCTGTCAGACCGAGGACTCATTTTCAGGTATGTGCCACCACCACCTCGTTGACTCTCCTGACATTTCTGCCCCTCCTTGCATTCCCACTAGGTATTTTTTTCCACCGTTGCCAATGTGGAGAAAAACATTTCAAAGTCCATTCCTCTGTCACGCTCCCTCCAAGGAGCTCCGATCCCATTTCAAGTTTTCCACAGCTGAACTCTCCCTTTCCTGAACCTCCTTAATCACTTCTTCATCCAGTTCCATCTTGAATAAATTAACTGCAAGTGAATTTGCCTTGCAGGAGATTAAGTGTCCCATTGATTGAAAAATCCTGTGAAAAGCGTAGTTGCTTCTCCGTTCCTCCCTAATCCCTGCATTCCTGGATCACCAGCTAGACATACCTTCCTTTCCTGATTTCTTTCCATTTAATCAAAATATCTTAAGGCTCAAAATGAGCTTTGCAATCTCTCTGCAATGCACCCAGGGAGCCTACTGTGCCCAGGAGGGTTATTGCCCTAAAAAGCCAGGAATCTGTTGGATGCTAAAAGGCTGAGAGGTCTCTGGAGGACTCTTATGTTGGGGTGGGGGACCATCGTGCATATAGGGTGAGGGGCTGAGCTACCTCCAGGCAAAGGTGCTGGTTAATACAGCCCTGGCAGGGGCAAGTGTAGGTAAAAACCATCAGCACTTTAGGGGCAATAGGCAGAAATCAATAATTATGCAATAGGGACTAATAAATAAGACAAATAGGGGCTAAAGAAATTAAGCAGAACCAGGATTGAGATGGGACATCAGGAAGGAATTCTTCCCGCAGAGGGTGGGAGCACTGGGACAGGTTGCCCAGAGAAGCTGTGGATGCCCCATCCCTGGGAGTGTCCAAGGCCAGACTGGATGAGGCTTGGAGCACCCTGGGCTATGGAAGGTGTCCCTGCCCATGGCAGGGGGTGGCGCTGGGGGGCTTTAAGGTCCCTTCCATCCCAAACCCTTCCATGATTCTATGATCCCTTTGGCTCAGCACAGCAGCCGGTAGGTACATCCAAACGTCCATGAATGTTTAGGCGCTGAACTCTGCGACAGATTTCACATGGAAATGTTGGCTGCTTCATCACATAATGCCTTCAAATCAGGGACGGATGTTTTTCCAGGAGGCGTGCTCCAGCCAAACATAATTTATTGGTTCAGTACCGAGATTACTGGCAGGAATTAATGCCTGTGACACAGGGAATTTCACCAGATAGTGTTTTGACTAAGGGAAAAAGGAATACCCCAATAATTCGGTCGGTACCGAGCCGCTGTGACTCTGGTTTAGACACCGAAGCGCGGCAGTGTTTCACGTTTTATGTCGCCTGGTCGTGCCGCGCACACCGCTCATGTAACGAAATCATTTAAAACACCACAGACAAATGCATATTGAGCTTGACACATCATTTTTGATGTGAGACTTGCCCAGCCTGCAGTGATGGACACAGCCATCCCGTCCCCAGCCCAGGCAGGGCACTGGGGAGTGGGATTGAGCATGGTGCTTTGCTTGCAAAGCAGAAATTGAGTTTACACCAACAGCCTGGTTTTCCTTGGGTTTTGTTTTTTTTTTTTCCCCCAGGATAAAAGTTAAAAATATGTCCTCAGACATGTTGCTCTGAGCAGTCTGAGCTTTTCACATTTAATCCCTATTTTTTTTTGCCTTTGTTTTCCCCATAAGGAGCACATGAAAAGGAAGGCGAGGGCAGGCTTGTTTGGTTCTTATTTTCTTTTAAAGCTTCATTTATTAGCCAAGCCATGACGCAAGGGCCTGCTGCTTCGCTTGTTTAGCATCATGCCGGGGCTGGGGGGGTGGATTTCACCCCTCCAGGGAGCAGAAGTGAAGGAGATTTGGGGTGAATGACGCAAGGGCCTGCTGCTTCGCTCGTTTAGCATCATGCCGGGCTGGGGGGGTGGATTGCACCCCCCCAGGGAGCAGAAATGAAGGAGATTTGGGGTGTCCCAAGGGTGTGTGAGGAGGAGGAAAGCCGTGATGGAGCAGGGGATGGCTCCCTGATGCTTCAGTTGGATTTGGGTGATTTTGGATGGGACTTTTTTGGGGAGGATTTTAAGAAAAAAAGACATTTGGAGCACAGGTTTACAAACCACAAAGTGAAGAGGTTTGTAAGCAACCTGTGAGCTGAGCAATGGCTCTGACAGCCGACTTCAGGGAACACTTACAGCATCCCTGCACCTTTCAAACAGCTGGAAAAGGCTTTTCCCCAGCTGCCAAGTTTCCATGAGAATTTGACAGCTTCAGCTAATTAATCATTTAAATTTAACCAAAAAGGGAAAACAATGCCATTGTCTTTGGGAGACAAAAATTCTGTTTTCATGAGCTTCACAACCTCTCTGCATTCATGGCAGGGTCTGTGAATATTTGGGCTTTCTTTGAGCTTCCAGCCCTGACGTAGGGCTGGGGAAGTGGGGGAATGGGTGGTTTGCCCTCGTCATCCTCTCGCGTTTGGAAGAGATGCGTCGGCCTAATAAGTGCTGGTGTCCAGGAATATTTATTAATGGGTAGCGTGATAATATCTGTGAAAATTAATGGGAATATATGTGAATATTAATTAATGGAAAAGTGCCAGATAGGATTTCCTGAGGATGGTGAGGGGCACATCAAGGAGGAGCTGCTCTGAGTTCATGTTAAATCCCATTTATGTTAAATTCTTCTTTGGGAATGAAGATTTTAAAAATGAGATCATAATCTTCTGAGGTGTCTCAATTTTTGTTTCTTTTCATCTTCAAGGTCTTTTTTTCCTCCCCGCATCCTTTTGCTACATTTCACAGCTTCCACCTACCCCCCCGTCTCTGACCACGAGCAAACAGGCATCGATAGTGCAGCAAAGGCAGAGGGACAGGAATAAACTTCTTGTACAGGTCAGGGAGAAGGTACCAGACTTCCCTGAGCTTCTGGATGTTATTGAGGAGGACTCCAGATGGTTATAATTTTCCCCTAATTAATCTCCTCGTTAGCAATGAAGCTCTAAGACAGGAAGTATTTCCATGAGAATCCTTAAACGCTTCTTAGATTTTTTTGAGCTTTTAATTTGGTAAGCAATTCTTTATAGCGATGGAATAAAACAATGAGTGTTTAGTGTCTTTGTAGAAGGAGCATTTTTTTAAAAATGACCGTTTCTGGTCTAACTGGGACCATCTGTGCCGGGGACGGTCGCTTTGCCAGCTGCTGGGTAGGGTGGCACGGAACAAAAGAGGTCCTGTTTATCTGGCGATCCGGACTTGGATGGTTACATCCACCGATAGGATTTTGAAAAGCAACGGAGCAGATTTATTTTGGGGCTAACACACTGGGAGCAGAAGATTCCAGTAACCTGTGGTTTGGGGTATTTTTGAACTAGCCTGGAAGGAATGGCCAAATTCCTCAGGTCCTGTTCTCCTCCTCCTTTGGTTTACTGTTTTGTACTATTCTGGTCAAGTCCACAAGAAAAAGGGGGAAAAATGCTTGCAATGTCCCAGATACATCCCAACTGGTGGCCTGCACCCTTGGTGGGTGCATGAGTGTTTAGCAGCTCCTCTTGTTTTTAAGAACAGATAAATGCCCAACATCCTCACCTGCCACTGGGGATCCAGATGTGCAGCTCCGGGCTGCTCCTAAGTGAACAACCCCAGGTTGGAGTAAAACTCCTGGAAATTTACTTTTTCAGCTTTTTAGTGGAGAAAACTCCCTGTGGATCGCCACTACTGCTACACCAGCTGCTGTAGGTATCATTAGGCAGGACTCTTCTGCGCACATCCGTGTCCTGAAGACGCTCCTGGCATGACAAGATTCCTACCTGAAATAGGAGAGAGAAGGGACATCTCCACCCTCCCCTTCCCAGGGCCAGCCGTGCCCACCATGGGATGACAAAGGTTTTGGTGCCGGCGCCGGCCATGAAATGAGGTGGTCATGGGGGTCCCCCATTCCTCCCCACACCATCAGATGGTTTTGCAGACCTCGTTCGCTGCCAGACATTTGTTCGCCCCGGTCGCATCGGCTGGGCCTTAATTCCAAGCAGAAGTGAGTCATCGTCCCCAGCTTACTGCTGCCTGCTGTCCCGGGAAGGGGAAGCCGAAACAGTGGTTTTGCTGCTTGCACTGAGTCAAGTCGGGGGAATGACGGCGTGTGCCCAGCAAGGGACCCTCTCCTGACATCTCCCAAACCACGAGCTGGGGGCTTGGGAATCCTTTTTCCCGGGGGGATTTAAAAGGGCCTGTAGTGACAGGACAAGGAGTAATGGGTTTAAATTGAAAGCAGATAAATTTATATTAGATAGCAGGAAAAAAATCTTCCTGCAGAGGGTGGGGAGCACGGGGACAGGTTGCCCAGGGAAGCTGTGGATGCCCCATCCCTGGAAGTGTCCAAGGCCAGGCTGGCTGAGGCTTGGAGCAACCTGGTCTAGTGGAAGGTGTCCCTGCCCACGGCACGGGGTGGGACTGGGGGGGGGTTTAAAGTCCCTTCCCACCCAAACCAGTCTGTGATTCCTCTCTGAACGGTAACCTCCTGTCCCATCTCTAGGCACTGACCGACCTCTCTTTCCCACAGGCTGGTGGTGGGAGCTCCCTACGAAACCAACGGGCAGCAGAAGACGGGAGATGTCTACAAGTGCCCGGTGACCAGCGACACCCACAGCAACTGCACTAAACTCAACCTAGGTACCACGCACCCCGGGGCAGCGGGTGGGAGCTGGGTGTTTTAACCTGGTGCTTTCCGTCACTGCTTTGGTCTGTAAGGATGCGCCCTGATGTGTTGCCCAGATTGTCCCCGAAAGCATAAGGACTGCATGTTTTGGGAGGATTTTTAGATAAGGAACTATTTCAGGTGATCACATCACTCCTGGTACTGAGCTACAAGCGACGTCAGGGTAAAATCAAGCAAATTGGGATAAAGTAAAAAAGTTATTTAATATAGCTTAAACTGCTTCATTTACTAAACCATCAGGATAAAATTATCAGTGGGTCCCACTAGCTAATACCTGACTGCACATGGTGTCTGTATTCCCTCTCTGGGGGATGCTCAGATGATGTGCCCAGGTTCCCCGGGTGCAGGCAGGTTTTGCTCCCAACATCCAGCCTGCCCCCGCGGCTTTGGCATTTGGGGAATTATCATCCACCACCCCTATGCCTCACCACTGCCATCCCAGGAGGAGGGACCCCAGGGTTGCTCCGGTCCCACAGACATCCCGATCACATCTCCCTTGATGGAGAAAGCAAGATGTTCCTTGGGGTTTCTCGGGCTGGTCCAGCACCAACCGTGCCAACAGCACAATATCGCGACATCGGGAGCTGTCCTCCTCGGGTTGGGACAGTGCAAGGCATGAGGGGACAAGTCCCCTTTGCTGCCCGAGTGGGACAGCCGACGGACACGTCCCTGTCTCAGCAGGGAACATGAGAGACGGGGATTTTCTCATGGTCTTGAGGAGCGCTGCTGGCATTTGGGGGCAAAGCCTGGGAATTTTTACCACTGAGCAGTTCTCACTTCATTTTTCATCATTATCAGTCTGAACTATCCTGGGTTTCTACCAGAGCTGATAAGAGAGGAGGAACTTTGGATCATCTGCAATATTTGATTGATTGGCCACAAGTACTTACACATTGTTTTATTTTTTATCTTTTTTTTATTTTCCTATGGGATCACTGAGATTCTTCAACAAAACAAATCTCCTCTGCATGTAAATTTGAATCTTGCTGAAAACCAATCCTTTTTCCCATTGGAAATGAGTTTCAGATGAAAAGCTCAGTTCCATGAACACATCCTATTTTATTTTTTCCTCAATTAACTTGTCTAGTTAGCACAGTCCACTGAGGCCATTTGAGTAAAACCAGATGCAGAGCTGCCCTGGGGGGGCATCAAGCTGACAGCCAGCGTGCAGCAGCGTTGACCGTAGCATGGGGAAACACAAGCTGATGTGGGACCGGAGTTCAACCCTTTCCCTTCCCACGCCGAGTGGGTGGTGGATGCCCAAGGTGGCGGGAGCATCCCACTCACCACCACAGAGCTGCAGTCGAAAGGTGTGGTGTGCCTGGGTCCCAGAGCAGAGCGGGGTGTCAGCATCTTCCCGAGAGGGTGGGAGGCCCTGGGACAGGTTCCCAGAGAAGCTGTGGATGCCCCATCCCTGGAAGTGTCCAAGGCCAGGCTGGATGAGGCTTGGAGCAACCTGGTCTAGTGGAAGGTGTCCCTGCCCATGGCAGGGGGTGGGGCTGGGGGGGCTTTAAGGTCCCTTCCCACCCAAACCACTCTGTGATTCTGTGACATGAGCTGGGTGCCCAGCATCCCCCCACTGCCATCCCTAACCGCCTCATCTCTCCAAAGGACGGGTAACGCTCTCCAACGTCTCCGAGCGGAAGGACAACATGCGCCTCGGCCTCAGCCTGGCTACCAACCCCAAGGACAACAGCTTTCTGGTGAGGAACAGGGGCTTTGGCACCGCCTGGCCCCCCTGAGTCGGGAGGTCTCTGCAGGGTGCGTGTATGTCCGGCGTGTAAAGGTGTGCAAACCCAGACACATGTACACAAGCATGTAAGGGCATGCAAAACCAACTCTCCGTGTACTTATATACATGCTGCGTGCACCACGGGGCTCAGAAACCTCACCTTCCACGGGGAAAAGGTGCCAAAGGAGAGGACAGCCTCGCAAAGCAGCGGTTAAAAAGCAGCAGCTCTAAGCCCACCCCTGATGCTCGTTTTTCCCCCCCCAGGCCTGCAGCCCTCTCTGGTCCCACGAGTGCGGGAGCTCCTACTACACCACGGGCATGTGCTCCCGAGTCAACTCCAACTTCAGGTTCTCCAAGACGGTGGCTCCGGCTCTGCAGAGTATGGGAAACAATCTGCCCCGCAGCTCTAACCCCGCCTTTGAAGTCAGAGGGAATCTCTGTTCTCTAATCGCTTCAGTCCCATTGAGAAAACAAAGCGATGTCAGTGTTTGAGCGAAGGCGAGAGAGCAGAGGAAATGATTGCAGGGAAGTGATTCAAAGGGGGTTACGCACACCGACATCTGGTAAACATTTTCCTTTTGACTGACACCTGGGGAAGACAAAAAATACCTTATTCTTCCAAAACCAGAAGTAAAAGTATCCAGAATATTTTATCAGCAGAGCTAGGAAGGCAAAATAAGGAAAGAATTCAGACCTTGGCCACACAAAACAAAGAGCTCATTGACTGAAAGCTAAATATTTTGGCCCAAACTTGCAAGTTTGGATGCGTGATTTCATTTTGAGGTATTAAATAAGCTTCCTGGCTTTCTTGTAGGTGGTAAGAAATCACAGAAACCTGTCCTGCACCTCCCAGAAGATCCTTGCCCCAGCTGGGCACAGGGTGTGATGCCCCAGCACACGTTTGGTGTCAATTAATTCAAGGAATAGAGCAGAGCATGGGAACAAGGGGACTTTGGGGGGCAGAGGCAGCACAGGCAGAGCCCACCACCGAATTCTCAGTGTTGCTACCCCCTTTATGGCTGGGAGATGCCTTAGCCCTCGCTGCAAAGGGGAATTGGTTTTTTGAGAGGTTGTTAGTGAGCAGAGCATTGGGATGCGGAGGGTCGTCTCCTCTCCCAGGGGATCGAGATGGTGGCACGCAGCTGAGGACCACGGTGACGGAGTGACCCATGTGTGACTCCAGTCCATGGATGTGCTAACCCATAAATGCCTAAAATAGGTGAAAGGGCAACTGATAAATATCTGTCACTGGAAAATTCAGTGTTTTCTGGTCTTCTGCAAGTTTTCTAAATAGTGTTAGAAAATATAAACAAGATAGAGAAGATGCTGAGCAATTTTCCCTGTTGAAAACCGGTCAGCTGCCTAAATCCTTCGTGGCTCATACTGCAGAGCTGAGTGCTGGGGTCCTCGCTGGGGTTTTTGGCTGCCTCGTTGCAGAGGGTTTAACGGGAAGGGGAGGAAATGCCCGACTTGCATTATACGGCGAGTACAGGCAGGGCTGAGGAGTGACTCAGGGGTAAAGCATTGCTCTGCGGGAGGAACGGGGGCCGGATCCTGCCTGCAGCAGGCCACCCTTTGAAGTATGCAACTATATTAGACCGGATAAAAGTCCAAATCTGAATCAGAAAAGATACTGTTGAGTGTTATTCTTAGAAAGTTATCTGGTCTTTTCTCGGCAGAGAGGATGCTTGTGGCTTCTCACTACCTTGTTGACGCCCAAAGGTCTTTATGAATGATTGAAATAAGATTTTCTTTTTTTTTTTTTCAAACTAACCCATAAGAGCAAGTACCTGACTGTGAGGAATGAAGCCGTAAATCTCCCCTTTGCAAGCATTGCCAAGGTCTTTCACTAACACACTGCGTATTTTTCACAGGATGCCAGACGTACATGGACATAATCATAGTTCTGGATGGATCAAACAGCATATATCCTTGGGTTGAAGTTCAGCACTTCCTGATAAACATCTTGAAAAAATTTTATATTGGCCCCGGCCAGATACAAGTAAGGCCCAGCACAGCTTTTGCGTCCCCCCCATGTCGTGCAGAGCCCCGTGGCCACGCTCACGGGGCTGTTTTCTACGTTCTTTTTCTGTTGAGACACCATAATTTGGCACCACGCTTTTTCGAAATAAACTCCCAATGTATGGATTTTACAGGTGAGCCCGTGGGAATAAGGCTCACATTGATGTCCCTAAATGAGCTGTGGGGAGAGCAGCACCCCACACCCTGAGCGGGCATGGGGAGGATGAAATCATACGGAAATACAGCTGGAAGAGCTCTCCATCCTCTTCCTATCAGTAATCGTGGGCTGATTTGGGAAGGGGCTTGGGAAGGGATATCCTTAACAATTTTCACAGATAACCCCCATTGGGTCCCATCTGCATCACCCCAAACCTTTAAAGCTGGGGCAGCCGCATGTGGGTGAGAGCTGTCAGAGAATAGGAATAAAACTGAGCATTATCAGTGGTCCCATAGAGGGAAAACTGGAGCAAATCGGGACAGAGCGATTGATTATTAACGCTGACTGTTATTTCGTGTGATGGGCAAAATATGCTCGTTGTGTCGCAGGTCCTCGCTACGCGGCGGAATGTTGGCGCCCTATGTGACATTCCTTTAATCCCTAGGTCGGAGTTGTTCAGTACGGAGAAGATGTCGTCCATGAGTTTCATTTAAATGACTACAGGTCTGTAAAAGATGTGGTAGCGGCTGCCAGTCACATAGAGCAAAGAGGAGGTACAGAAACCAGGACTGCCTATGGGATAGAGTTCGCTCGGTAAAAATCTCTCACCTTCCTGTTCCTCCTGACAAGAAGCTTAAAATCACTGTTTGTTTTTCTTCCCTCTCTCTCCCTTCACTTTTCCTCACTGCTTAGAAAGCAGGGGATACCGCTGAGCTAAAAATGCTTTTGCAAAACCGCTCGGTCCTTAATTGGTGCTTTACAAACGATGCTTTGCAAAAATGCTCCGTCCTCGGCTGCAGCTGGATGAGAAGGAGGGTGCAGGGGCAGCCTCTGGAAATGCATCTTCTTTTGGAAAGCACCCAGGGCTGAGCCTTCAGCCCCTAAATGCAACCCCACATCTGACCCAGGCATTTCAGCTCTTCTGCGGGTGCCTGTCAGGTACCCAGGAGCTCAGCACAGCCTCGACCTACAACTCCATCTCCCCCGTTATCTGGGAGAAGTGCCTGCTCCTGAAGTCCCTGCTCCTGTGCCCTTTTACAGCAGCCCAACCAATATTGCTGCTGCAGATTTAGGGCATTTGGCTGAATCTAAGGTTCCTCTCCTGCAAGAAGCCAGCTCCATGGGTGGAAAAATCCCCTTTTAAAATCCTAAAATGTTTCCGAAGAGTTCTACACCCCTATTGTGCCTCCTTAAGGGCTGACAGCCCACCAAAAATGATCAGAGGCTGGAGCACCTCTCCCGTGGGGACAGGCTGAGGGTTGGGGTTGTTCAGTCTGGAGAAGAGAAGGCTCCGGGGAGACCTTACTGCGAGGCCCTTCAGTACTTACAGGGGGCTTATAGGAAAGATGGGGACAGACTATTTAATGTGGCCTGTAGAGATAAGATAAGGGGTAATGGGTTTGATCTTAAAGAGGGGAGATTCAGACAAGATATAAGGAATTATTTATGATGAGGGTGGG